>NC_044009.1:53383004-53408004 GCF_900496995.4 Aquila chrysaetos chrysaetos | reverse complement strand
GCGGGCGAAAGCTCGCTGCACGGCACAATATTGGCCAGTGGCCGCTGTTATTAAACATACAATATCCCCGCGTGGAGTGATAGAAGAGATGATATAAAATCTCATATACCTAACATGGTGTATAAACAGGCTAAATCCCTATACATTTTAAACCTTCAGCAGTCTAAAGGTTAAAGCCTGTCAGCTGGATTTCACAGATTCCAGGAAGGAATGGAGAAGTCACGCCAACTCCTCATTGTATACCAGTGATCAAACATCTCCTCATTACACTTCAATATTGTTGCCTCTAAAGGTCACCATTGCTGAACATAATCACACAAAATCAAAACTGCAAACTTTATATATCATAGAGGTAGTAAATAGCTCGGAGGTTTATTTTCTGGTGCCTGAACAACATTCTGAGCCCATTTATAAATTCCTGGGTGCTGTGGCATGAACCGAGCGCATTCGCAGTGACTAACAAAAGCTTCAATTAAATCAATTTCCTGTAAAAAATATTCAAAATAATTTATTAGGTCAGTACCAACTGGTCTAATCAAACAATTGTTCCTTGGTAACTTTAATTTGCATAATTAAAAAAGAAGAAATTTGATTATTTAAAAAACCAGCAGATTTTTAAGAAAACAATTTCCAGGTCAGATTCCTTGAAACGCTTCATCCTTGACGCAAAGAGGACCCCAGAATTTATTGGGAGGTTTCTAGGATGTGCTATAAATCCTGGATCACTCCATTATTTTCCTATTCACTGGATTCATTTAGCCTGTCTGCTGCCTGCCGAGCCAAAGGCAGAGCCTCAGCCCCGGCTCGCAGGCAGGCTCGCATGCAGAGGCCGCCCTGGGAAACCATGCCCTGCTTCTTTTACCTAAATGAAGGACCAAAAATTTAGATCTGGGATGGATCCTTTTCCAAACTCAGGTCAAGTAAGATAGGAAAATTTGTACTGAAAAGGGAGACTGACAAGTACAATAAGCAATTTTGCAGGAGGATAGATTCATGGATGAAAAGGAAAATTTCCAACAGCCAAAATTAGTTGCAAGCCAGCTGTCAAATTCAGCCCAGGGCAAATATGAAAAAGGAGAAAATATAAACCAGAAAGATTTCGGCTGTTGGACTGATGTACTTTTCAAAGGACCATTCAGCCAACCCGAAACAGAGTTTTTGTCCCTGAGAAAAAAAAAATCCAGGAATTTTCATGCTGGCCCAAAGATAAATAAATGATTTTATGCCAGTTTTCAGCTCAGCCCCTGAACTAGAAAACCTGCACCCTTGGCCAGAAGGTCGTGTCCTCACTCGGGGACGTGCCCATAGACAAAGACCAGGGGACCCTTGCCAGGGCTGACACAGCCCTGCCACCCCACAAGGGTCTCCCCGTGGTTTTCCCACCTCTGGAGCAGGAAAGGGGGAGACGCTGGACCCCCCAACCCGGAGGGCATCCCTATGGGGATAGCCCTCAGAGAGCATCCCGTGGGGACAGCCCTCTGCTCTGCAAAACCAGACGGGAGTGTGGCTCAGTAACCCAGCGACGCATTTGGGGTTTTAGCCACACGGCTTAAACTCTTCAAGATAACTATCAGGTGTATGTGTTAAAAGCCGACTCTCAGCAGTTCCTTTTAATCGTAGTATAATGCCTGTCTGGCTTGTTTCTACATCTGGAGGGCTTTCTTCCCCTTTCTTCCTGAAGGATGCTGTGCAAGTATTAAATAAGTGTAAGAGTCAAAACCTGACCGCCACCTGCTAGATTTCTTCCTTTGCAAAGTAAAGACTCAAAGCAGATGAAAAGCCCCATTAATAAGATTATCACCATTCTTTTTGATATCTAAATCTGTGCCACCCAGCCATCATTCACAGAGGAGAATATTGCAATCACCGCTGAAGTCGCAGCTTTTTGCTTCTGTGCGCAGCCGTGCAGCCGGGGTCTATCGCTGAACAGATTACAAGCAGCAGTGGCACGTCATCAGTGTATTAGTGACAGCAACAAAACCACCTAAACCAAAACCACCACACACAAACAACGTGTGTGCCAATGGCCGCTGCAAAAGCAGCTCATTTCCGCATCGTTCCCCTAACGAGGCCTCACGCCGGGTTACAAGGAAGCCACCTGCAAAGTTTTGTGTTCACGGCTGGACACTGCTGGCTATTTCCATACCCTACATATTTCTCCTGTAACCTGGATTTCCCCCGTACATCATGCAAAGGGGAGGCCAGGCATCACCGCAGCCCGTGGTGGGAGCTGGGGAAGCCACCCGACGCAACGCTGCGGTGAGGAGCATTGCCGGCCATGTCGGCTCCGGCACCGCTCTGAAATGACAGCGGTGCTGGCATAGCCGATGTGGGGATGGGGGGGACACTGATTATTTATAGCTCAGCTGAGTTACCGAGGCTGCAGCCCTGCACTGCTTACACAGGAGCCTCCCGCACTCAGGTTTAGGCGTTGTTACTACTCTGCTTCTAATTTATGTGCAAATTGGGTTTGCCTAATGCATACAGTGAAATATGTTTCACTGGAGTCCTCCTTGGTACAGAACCGCAATTTCACTGGTGGGTGCATGTCTTACTTGTATGAGAGATATAAAAACCCTTGGGTTTCAGCACATTTCGTATGTTTTTCCTGCAAGCCCTGGGCCCAGCCTGGTGCAAGCACAGTCAGCAGGAGCAGAGCTTCCCATGGAGTTCAGCGCGGCTGAACCTCAGTTTGAGCAGTGCCTGAGGATCACATCCAGTAACTCTCACTGCTGCCATCCATCAGCCTGAAGAGCAGCTGCACCCGCTCAGACGACAACCCACCGTCTCCTTCTGCCTGTCCTCCTCTGGCCGGTTGCTTTGCCCCGGTGTGACAGATCGTGGGGCTGGGGGTCACCAAACCATCTTCTCTGACCGTCGCTGGACCCACACGCTGCCCCATGTGCCAGCGGCAGCGGCGAGCGGTTTCCCTGGATTTACTCAACCTGCTCCTCCGCGGTGGGGCTGCTCCTGACCCCGACGCTGCTGCGCTGCGATACTGGCCCATGGACTCGCTGGTCCTCAGGCCAGCTCCTGACCACCCCGCTCCTGGCCGCCGCTGCGTGTTTAACATCTCAGCCGTGCTCCTGTCCCCTTCCCCTCCCGTGTCCTCCAGCCACCGATATTTCAGCAAGCCAATTGAGCAGCTGCAGGTTTCAAACGGACATTAGAAAACACAGAAAAGCAAGTCTGTGTGTGTCCCTGTGGGATTTAAACCTCAGCCCTGACTCCCTGCAGCATGCTCTGCTGCTCAGGGAAAAAAATCCTTCACCTCTTTGCTGTTATCCCAGCGATTTAGCACAGGCTGGGATCCTACTCTCCTTCCCGTGCAGCCGTGGCTCTGGTGGAGCCTCCTCCTTCCACACTCCTGCTGCAGCAGAAGGAGCGAAAAAACAGGGGGAAGCCCAGGAGGATCCCTGCTTGGCATGAGCAGGAAAACACAACCAAAAAGTCACTTGGAAACAGCAGGACACGTCCCCTGGCAGTACAGTATGGAAATGCGATGCCTTTGTACAGCACAATGAGGGCTGAGGAGGGTTACACCAGCAGTGGAAACACACCCCTGCACAGAATGCCTGAGATGAGCCAAACGGGGTGCCAGGAGCCCCCCCGGCCGCCCCCAGCAGCCAGGCTGTCCCAGCCCACGCGGCCGTCCCCAGTCCCCAAGCTGGGGCGAAGGGCTGTCCTGCTGGGTCGGGGTGCTGGGCACCGGCAGCAGCCGCGCCGGCTGGGCCGTCACCAGGAGCAGGTCCCGGTGGGCGGCCGGGACCTTTGTTTTCCCCGCATTGTCCCCCGTACCTATTCAGTCGTTAAATAAATCTGCTGTGCGGCGCGTCTGCAGCACGCTGATACGAGAGGCGGTCGGTGCCGTTGCTTGTGTTTGTACGGGCGAAAGGTTTTATATCTGCTGTTTGAAAGTTAAACACAATGCAACAGTTTGGTAAATAAAGACGAGGTTTCTTGTTCTCTGTCAGCGAGGGACAGAGACCTTGGGCAGGTGATCCCCTGCCTGGAGCCAGCAAGAGCAGTGAGGGAGCGGGACGTCCCCAGGCATATGTGAGCAGTATCGGTTAAACGCACGTTGTTTTGCCTCTACCAGATTTACACCAAATCGACTGCGCGTGAGGCTGGTTCTGTGCTAGTGATCCACAAGCGGCTCTGCCTGGCATCCTTTTGGCTGGGCACGGGGTCCCACCCCGGCTACAGCCCGTCCTCTCCCCGTGCTGGGCGGCTGCGCGGGCTCTGCTGACGCAGGAATTGCCCTGCGCATTTTCCGCGTGAAACATCATCGCTATTTTAAAAGGCCCATCGGGAATGGCAGAGACTGCGGGCAGGAAAGCTCCCGCACGAGGGGACGGCGATGAAACGCGCTGGAATAAATGGCTTCATTCAAAGCGGAGCTGAAAAACAGTACATTGATCCGATGGTTTCAAACGGCTTTTCAATAGCAGCGAACAGTGGCGTCCCACTGAGTTCAAAAGATGGTCTTGTCTGGGCTGAAACAAGGCCCTTTAAACATTGCCATCATTCAGGACATTTCAGACACACACACTCTTTTGCTGCCTCCCTCCCCCTCTCCCCTGTGGAAACTTCCCCATATAATTGATCTTTTCAGGAAAAGAGAATAACAGACTCGGGGTCCCATCCTCTGGCAGCGGGAGTCAATGGGAATTTGGCTAATGACTCCCCTGGGAGAGGAGCGAGCCTTCGATTTCCAATAGGGAAGCAGCTCAGTACTCCAGGAGACGGTTTAATACAGTGCCTGGACTGCGGCAGCTGACGAAGGGGATGAAACCCGTCCTCGGGCAGCGTGCACGGCTCTGCGCACCGCGCCAGCGCCGGGCACCAGCACGTGCCGGGACCCTTCCCCTGCGGAGCTTCTCCCACCCGGGGTAGGAGAGCACCCCGTCCCCCAGAGCAGATGAGCCCAGGGCAGCGGGATGCCGAGCGCAAGGGCAAGCCAAGCAGTTCAGGCCCTCAGAGAATTGATGTTTAGAAACAAACTCAATTTCCTTCTGTTCCTTTCCCAACGACACTTGTTTACAGCACACACCCCAGCCAGTGTTCGTCACACACTTTTCTCATGTTCTCCACTGATATTCTCTGCAGAAAAGTCAAAGTCTTACCAGGAGCTGCGAAGGCTTTGCCGTGGCTGCGTGCTCTCCCACCACGGGTGGATGTCTGGCTGCTGCCCGCGGCGCAGACCCACCGGCACTGCCGGCTCCGGGGGTCCTTGGCCCCCGCGTGGTAACTTCTCCTCTGCAGGAGATGCCCCCTTCACACGATGGTACACCCATCATGCCACAAACTCTCTCCCAGGTTGAAAAACAGGTGATTTCACTAATGTTTCTATTGAAAGCAAGGAGATGACTTGGAGAGTAAAATGCCATCTAATCTGTGCCAAGAGATGCAGAAACGGATTCCACTTTTTTCCAGGAAAAGTGTACAACAGTTACTTGATCAATACACAGACACTTCAGAGCTGGTGTGTTATGCTGGTGCCATACAGATAGGTGCTTTGCACAACCAAATTTGCTGCTTTTTACCCTGACAAAGGAATCGGGTTCATATGAATAAATCTGTAACTAGACCACACACGATTATTAGGCTTAATACCAATTGTTCCTCATTAATGTTTCAGAGGAGCGATTAGCATTTTGAGGCAAACAAGGTGTACTTAGTTAGCGGGACACGACCCAGCTGTCATTAAATTATATCTATGATTAATGATCTTCAGAGGCAGAGAGCTTAAAGTCTGGGCAATGGTGAACAGAAGGAGAGGGAGGGGAGGTCGCAGCCGGTGGTGGGACGGCCCCAGGGGCGCATCCCGCCTGGACCCACGGCTGCCAACACGACCCAGACAGCTCGCACGAGTTAGAACAAAAAAGGGGTCTGAGGACATTTCCTTAAAGCAAAGCGTATGGGGACAGTGCTAAAGCAGCCACCCAGCCCAGCATGGCTGCCTCCCGCACTGACCATTGCTATGAACGCAGCCCCGAGAGCACCAGAGGCACCTCTGCCTCCAAGGCACCTTTGGCCACGCTGCTCAGTCTCCTACAGGCACCGCTATACTGATCTCAGCAGTACGGCACAGGCGCAACAGGACCGTCCCTAGGTGCCCAAGACCGAAATCACACTTTCACCCTTTTTATATTTTTATACCTATCCAGAGAGGCCAGCTGGGGAGCCGAGCACTGCTGTGTGTGCCTGGGCTGTCACGCTGCGCCCTCCATCGTATGGCATTCCCAAACAGAAACCAGCATCTGTCTTCACGGGTTTCGAAAAAACCACTGAACTTCTTTGAAAAGCACCGTGCCATTTGGGCCATGCAGTTTTTGTCTTCTCTCCTCCTCCTGCGCCTCCTATTCCCCTGCAAGATGACCCCCCAGCTCCGTTTCAGCAGCCACCCCTTTGATGTGTAATTACTTTGGAGCAGTGCCTGTTGCTCATGCGTCACCTGTGACGGGATGTAAAGTAGCGCAGTCAGTCGGATGCTCTGAAGGCAGATGTGCCTCACCGACCGCCCAGGTCGGGATGGAGAGCCCATCCGCTTCATAGCCAACTAGCACCATCGCTTGTGTCTCGTTGGGCAAGTTTTCAGAGTCTCAGCACTCCAGCTTCTCATGAAATTGTATTATTTATAGAAAAGCTTCTAACATACTCAGCAACTGAAGATTATTATCAAAAGTGGTTGAGGAAACACAGCGCAGAAGGTCATTTTATAGCTGAGGAACGTGTAAACAGCAGAGGCCAGGAATGAGTGTCACGAACAGACGTGGCCAATGGCTTGTGACAAACGTTAAAATATTTAGAGAAAAAAATGTTATTTTTGCTGCCAAATTTTAATTTAATTAGGGATTGTTTGGGTTTTGTTCTTTTTAATGCGGTTTGTTTACGGCTGTTCATTGAGAAGCATCATTGCCACGGCAACGGGCAGCAAATACACTTTGTAAGTGGCACAGGCAGCACCGTGCCACCCGCAGACGTGTGTCACTCATGTGCCAAAGGAGGAGAAAGGGGATTCGTAACAGAAGAACAGTAAAAGGTCTCAGAACAAATTAGGATTGTAAGTGAAAAGTTGTCTGTCTGTACTCACCAGAACACTTTCTTGGTCTTCCCCAACTTTTTCGTAATGCTCATATGTAAGCATTGAAAGAACAGAGGGAAAATTAAATGAAGCTGTGGGAAGAATGCCGAGTTCACCATCTGATTTTGATTTGGGGTATTTTTGTGGCAAAATCAGATTGTTTTTTTCTTGCTGGACAGGCTTTGCAGACACTTAAAAGTACAATGAAGATGCAACATTTGGCAAAAAATCCTCAACAGTGTCTGCCCAGTAAGTTTGCAACGGGAAAACAAGCTGAAAAATGCAGGGTTTTCCTCTTTCTTTTTTATTTGTGCGAGAGAGAACGTTATGTGCGCTATAAAAACACCAGAGTTGAAATAGCTTAACAGAAAAAAAGGGAGGCATTGCAGGGTCGGCTGAGACAGCGGGCAGGGGGGCAGGAGGGGACGGTGATGGTGGTGACGGCAGCTGCGGAGCGTGCGGAGATGCTCCGTGCAGCACCCGCCGCTCCAGCCCGGCCGTCCAAGTGACAAGGCTGGGGGATAATCTGATAATTTGTCCATCACGTGCAAGCAAGAGCTCCCAGGGGTGAGGTTCAGCCTTGCCATGCATTCAGGGACTTGACTCTGTCAAGCCTCTCCTGCTCTTGCCGGGGATGACATTGATAAGGGAAGGGGAAGGCATGGCTTTGGTAAGCACCCCCCAGTTTTACAGCGTTTCTCTGCGACGGGAACCCCGATACAAGCGATAAGAGGCAGCAGACAGGGTCGGAGTGATGGGCCGTCGCAAATGGTCGGGCAGCGTCCGCAGACAGGCATTCCCCACCACCACACGGAAGATGCCCCCTGCGCAGCCCCTGCCAGACCCCCCCTCTGCAGCGGGGCTGCAAGCCTGCCCTGCCCCGTTGCAATGTTCCTGCGGGAAATTTCCCTTCTCCTGGGCTGGGACTGCCCTGCCCTGCCCTCAGGCAGTGTTGCTCTGGAGCTGGAAGCTTTTGCCAAGAGTAACTTTTAACTTGCAATAGAACAAGATGCACAGTTTTAGTCTACTGAAATGCTAAAAATCTAAACTGAAAAAAACCACTAATTCTCAATTAAGTGCAGAGGCTTGGTTTATACCTTTTATTTCCTGACTGTGTTCCTATTGATCTCCCCGGTTTCCAGCTGCAGATTAGCACGGCACTGTACTGCCTTACACTTCTTTTCCTTTTAAGAGAGTGTTGCAGTTCACAGTATCATCCGTTCAAACATGATGCGATACGCTCAGGGTCGTTCCCACTGCCATTGAAGTCAGGGGAAAATCTGCCACCAACTTCAGTGGATCAAAACCTTCATAACTAATTTATAGCTAATTACATTATTAATATTTGAGTTCCTTATAACACGTCCTAAATTGCAGCAGCTGTTTGCAGGGACACTGGTGGGACTGCTGCGGGACGCTGGGCTGGAAGCACAGCGCTCCCTCTGACCCACAGCCGGCACAGGGGGAGGTGAGGGGTTTGCATTCGCATTGCACCACTTACATCGCGTGGGTTTGTTTAAAACCTGACGTCATCATACGTTTCATTTCCTTTCTGAGGGCAACTGCCTGTCTTTGCCACCAAAACAGTATCCAGGCATGATGCTCTGCTCATGAATGCACCCAAAACTGGCAAGCAAGCTCCCAAAGCTTGTGCTTCCAGGAGGAGTTTTTATTCTATGCTGTCCCAACAGGCTGGAGGAGCCGCATGCCCGGCGAGGGGCTGGCAGAGAGGTGGGGATGGGGATGGGGAGGCCGGGCAGCCCCTGTGCTGCGGTGGCACCGGGGTTTTCCTCTTCTCCCCAGGCCCAGCATCGCAAGGGAGGAAGCGAGAGAGGCGAGACTGGAAAAGGCAGAAGTGAACTTCATGTGACTCAAACCAACATCCCAGCTGAAGACGACAGACCTCTCGCCGAGGCGCATGTGACATTCACAGCCCAGCGTGCAGAACAGCTATTACACGAAATCCTGGGAAGCAGGGCAGCCCCGGCTCTTTCCCAGAAGAGGAACCAGTCCCTGGCACGGCGGAGGCGGCCAGCTCGGCTCTGGCTGTCCTTTGGGAGTGTCAGACCTCCGCACAAACACTAATTAACTCCACCTTGAACCCCCCGTGGGCACGTACGCCTGGAGTTGTCCATGTGAAAGGGATGAGGGGTGGTACCCAGAGGGAGGCGACCCCAGGACGGGGCTCCTCGTTAACCCGGGGGCTCCGCTCCCGTTTCCTCTCATCCTTCTGGTACGGCACAGCCTGCACAACATCTTTTCATGAACAGAGCTGAGACTGAGAACGTGGCATACCTTGGACGCAACTCGTATCTATTATTTAAAACTGTCCTCCTTGCAGAATTAATTAACATCTCTTTTTTTGCCTCACTGCAGCAGATCTAGTAAGACAACTGGCACTTTGACAGATGACTATGGATATTTTCCTATAGAGACATAACTTGGGGGGCATGGGTTCTCGTTTGCGAATTGTTTAATACAACCGTAACTGGCAGGCACCCAGAAAAGTGAAGGGTAGGAGGGTTCAAGCAGCAGGCACTGTGATCGGGATGAGAGGCTACCAAACGAGCCACCACCAGGACTGCGCACTGGTGTGGTTTGGCACTGTATCCTCACACGAGGCCAAAACACAGCGTAAGCCTCGGGTGCTGGGATGAAGTACCCGTGGGATGGGCTCCAGCTCCATCGCAGACCCCCACTCTTGGCAGTCTCACTGAGCCCCTATGGTCACAGTTCTCTGTCCCAGACCCCAGCCCTCCCCAGGTCATTGCTCCCTCCCTTCGTCCCGCAGGAAAGAGGCTGCAGAAGCGAAGTAAAGCAGAGATGCGTTACAGCTGCTGGGCGCTCTCGGAGGCGGGCACAGCCCAACCGAACACCCAGAGCCGAGTGGAAGGTGGGAAGAGATGCCCGAGTTTCCCTGGTGTATGGTCAAGGCAACATAACCTGGCAGCTGTCTGTAACCAGCAGGCTGTCTGGGCAAGGGGAGCGTGAGCATCGGCTACTGGGCTTCAGCCTTGCATGATGCACTCGAGACATTATCAACCCCAAGAAAACACGTTTGGATGCGATGCTATTTCCACAAACAAGAAGGGAGCGGAGATCACTGGCAGCGCTGGGGAGACAGCTGGGTTGGGGAGGGAGCAGGACTGTGGTACATCATCACCACCATCATCACCACCATCACCATCACCACCACCATCACCACCATTGCGGGGGGCTCGAGGTGTTCCCTGGCGATGCCCCCACCGTACAGGGGAGCAGGACACTGCCAGGCACGTGGGCTGAAGGACCCGGAGGCAGCGAAACGGGAGTCACTCTGGGAGTGCAGGGTGGGACTGGGGAGGCAGAGGCATCCCTGCTGCTGCGGAGCACTAGGGGCCTGCGGGACCTGGGAAATTACCTCGCTCCGGGGAAAAACAGAGACCAAACCTGGCACTGAGGGGTGGGAGTCTTCACCACGGGACCAAAAGAGGGCTTGGGCCAGAGCGAGAGATGAGGGAATGAAACTCAGCCGAGCATCCAAGGAAAGGAGAACAGAGAGAGCAGAGCAGGCAGGTCCCCCCAGCAGCATCCCCTTTCCTCCCACAGCGACCTGCGAGCGAGCTCAGTGCACCCCAGTGAGGCGAAACCCCGCCAGACCATGATGGCACCACGAGAAGGAGGGGAATAGCGGGAAATAGGCTGGAAATAAAAGCTTCCCGCCATCAGAGGAGCTGCCATGGAGCAGTGTAGCAGCGTACATGCTACTGAAAGGCAACGAGGGAACAGCGTTCCTACAGAGTCTGGAGAAAATCCCGGTGGAAGCAGGAGATGCTCCCAGCTGGGAGTACCCCTGTGCCCTGCTACAGCTGTGTTGGGGATGGCGTTACCAGGAGCAGTCCGGCACAGGGGGAGGGACGATGACCAACAATATCCCCCCTCTCTGTGTCCAGCTCTGAACCTCCTCCTGGTTTTGCCTCCAAGCAAACCAAAGCGTTCACCGGCAGTCACGTTTCCAGCACCGACTTGTAGTGGTGCACAGGCCAAAGCACTTGATAAACTTCACTGGCCATACTGTTCTGTAAAGGCATCGCTGGTGGGACACATCCACGCAACACTGGGCAGTGGTAAGGCACAAGTCACCTCCTCCAGAGAGGGAATGGCCCATAATAAGTCACAGGAGACAGAATAAGATATGAAGGTCACTCACTTATGCATGGAAATAAATTATATTGTACCATCAACTAAGTTTCTTCAGCCAGTCATAAAGCAGAATACCGCTAAGTAATTTACTTGCAGATGACGGTTATAAAACACTCACACTCTAACAAATCAATGGGTGCCACACCACCCAAGCCCCCAAGCCGTACCTGCTGGTGATGAACGGGGAAGCCCCTGGCCCACACTGTCCCGACCTGCCCACCGCCTCCGAACACCCCGGCCCTTGGACCTCTCCCTGTTGTCGAGTCCCTTCACTCTGCTTCTGTATGCCACACTTCAAGTACTGAAAAAAATCATAATAGAAGTAAAAATTACCAGTTCTTGCCGACAGCAACTGACCATTTCTTGTACACAAGCCTGAGACCTGATCGCTTATTTACAAGGTGCAGTTATAAGGTTGATGAGATTTTGTCACCCTCATCACCTCTTTCTTGCACAAGACATGGAAGGTGATGCCAGAGAAAAACATCTGGTGACCACACTGCCGGGGAAAAAAATTTGGTGACTGCACTGCCAGGCTCCACGTTCCACAAAAAATGTGTAAAGCTCAGATCTGATCTCCAATCTCAAACTACCGCCAAAGTCTGCAGCCCAGCCAGGGCAGCCAGCACTAGTGCCTGCACCTGAAATAAGGTGTAAGTTCTTTAATGATGTCTTTCTCCTGACAAGCACAGAGAAATTTCATATCCGTAAGATACTTTCTTTCATAATAATGTTCAGGTGCCATTTTTTATTTCTAGAAAACTGGATACCTCCACATTTCTGCTAAAAACAATAAATACTGATTGTTTTGTGAGGCAGCGGGTTGACAGGAGAGATACACAAAACAATAACTCCTTTAACATGTATATAGTTAACATACAGAAGGAAGCAGACCTATACCACATATTCTTAAATAGAAGGTGATGCAAAGCAAAACCAACAAGTGTTAAAATAACAGGGCAGAGACTGCAGCAAGGTTACGTTGCTGAGAGGGTGGAAGCAGTCTCTAGAGTATAATAGGTTTTAAATTGGAGGCCTCTACTTAAAACCCACAGGAAATAAGAAGGGTCAAAAAGGCAAAAATTGCACAACTGTTATATTACTTTAAAAGACAATCTAATTTCTCCTTCAGAAATTGCTGCAGTTTTTTGGAAGATGTCTTTGACAAAAGATGTCATAATTCAGGTCCATTGCTGAATGAGAGACTGGCCAAGAACCCAGAGTTTTATTCAGCCGAAGTGTTTCTGCGAGCTTGCCGCAGAGCTGTGGCATTTCACAAAACTGATTCAGTCTAAATCGGGGCAGGGGGGTTGAACTGGGAAATACAAATTGCAACAGCAGAGACCTGTTCGAGGCTGGTGCTGGTTGCTCTTACTCGGGAAATAGGCAGAGCAAGGGCACACTGGGATGGATGGCAGAGGAGCCCCAAGCTCTCCGCACCCACCCGCACCCAACCCATCACGGTGCGGGCAGGGTGGGCGCCTGCGGGCAGGACGAGCCCCGGGGCAGCAGAAGTCCTGCCACCAGGCCCATGCTCAAACATTGCAAATCCCGCCGGCAGAAATTGCTGACCCACAGTGGAAAAAAAAAAAGCATCCCCTTTCGCTCATTCTCAGCCTGCCCGGCTCACTTGGTCTGGGTTTTCCTCCTTAGTTTGTCACAGTGCACTGGAAAGATCACATTTGTCATGGAAAGAGGAAGGTCTGCCAGCACCCAGAGCCCTCTCTCCGCAGACGTGCTGCAAGCGAGCAGGCGGCAGCAGCGAAACCGTGCAAACACTTCTGTTTTCTCCCGCTGCCGTGCTGCTGCAGGATCCGGAGGGAAGGTGGGGAGAGGCTGGCGCGGCGGGGGAAGCCCTCTGGACGGGTGGTGGGGATGGCGGGGGCTGGCCACAGAGCAGCAGTACGCGCACGAGGGGCTGGACGGTCACGCTGTGTTTGCTGCAGGGATGTGTTTGGGCAGCACCTTTCAACCTGTGACTTCTTACCAACCCCGTCTAGCAACCCAACCCAACCCCAACCCAACCCAACCCAACCACAACCCAACCCAACCCCAACCCCAAGCCAACGCCTCCCTATCACTCCTCCACGCAACAGCCCGTCACAACATGGTCTGGATTTTAGCCTATTTTTCTAAAAGCTGGAAAACCCTAAGAAGTACAAGGGACGATACAAATTAAATTTAATTCTCCTACATGCATTTTAGAAGTTTTCTGTTTTTCTGCCGCCTGTAACATTTAGTCTCTTGCTTAAAATATCTAATTCTACAAGTTTGTTGTTTGGTTTCTTTTAAAGAAGCTACACTCTCTAAATCTTTCCTTGTATTAGGGCAATATGGTCTGATACGACACTCCAGTTTTCACCAGGGCACATTCAGGCCTAGTGTGAAGCTAATTTCTGGTTTTACTATTCTCTCTTTCCAGCTATCAAAGGAGTGGGGCAGATTCTCAAGACAGCTCAAGTTCTTACCAATCTCTCCCAGCAATGAAGATGTGCCAGCCACGACAGCAAGGTTCAGCTCTGCTGTGCCAAAGTATTTGTCCATCCTCTGTAATAACATAAAACCTCAGTAATGCAAATTTTCTGTAGACTGAAAAGTCTTCTTTTACACTTGAAATACTATTTTGTATTTCCATTTTTTCAGCAACTTATTAATTTGTGAGCTTAGCAGGACTATGCCCTGTGTCATGTGTCCCAACTGCATCCCATAAACATTTAACACTCCTGGAAAACAATAATTTTCTAACTCAAAAAACAGTGTTACAGAAATTAAACAATTGCTAAGTGACCACTGCGCTTTTTCATGAATCCCATCTACCGAGACAAGCCAAGATAGCCAATTACAATGCACTAAAATGTACCGTCAACTGACTGGGAAAGGCTATTATATTTTCAGCTTCCATGTAGTTCAATGAAAATTAGAGTTAAATGTGTATTTTCAATGCAATAGGTTATTACTAGGAAGTTAATCATACCATTACTTTTTATTGTGGGTCGATATATATAAGTTTAAAGGGACCCTAACTGAGAGGAATAAATGAGGCCAGCCCTCGCTGCTGCCCCTGACAGTGGGGTACCGTGCCGGGCTTAATGCACCCTCCTGAAGTCTCCGCAAATCGTGTCACTTGTAGAATTTGCACTTGACTTTTGCAAACATTAAATGTTCTTGTCGCTGAGAACTAATTAAGAAATCTGGACCACTATTGCTGAGCTAATTTTGTTCAGGTTGACTGCATGTTCAAATCTGACTCTAGATGCTCATCTAATGTATACTGTGACCAACTATTTCGGTTGGATTAAGGTAATTACCTAGCTCAACACTTTTCTGATACATTTTACAGTAATGGAATCCGAAGCTTTTATATGCTTCTCCATCTTCACTTTAGAGGATTGGGAGGGTGAAGCTGTGCTTGAGGATGGAAAAGCCAAAGCCCAGCTAATCACCAGCCTACAGGACAGCTCAGCTCAGCTTAGGCTCCCCAGTTTGGAAGGCAGCAAACCAAGTGCCGCGTTAAAAGGCTTTATTTTCACAGACCTCAGAAAAAGCCTCATCACTGGCAAAAGTGATGCGACCTGCTTCGGGTCGGGGGAACCAGCGACTCTCTGATCGAGCAGGGTGGGTTGGGGGGTTTCACGGATCCACTGCGCCCTTCCCAGCACCCAGTCCTTTACACCCCAGAACACTGCGGCAGAGGCAGGAGGCAAATGGGGACACGCAGTCCTGGACCAGGCTCGTGGTTCCTGGCGCGTTAAGTCCTCCCCTCGCTGTGGCAGGCTGCTGCCCAAAGCATCAGGCTCATCTCGTGGGCAGAGAGCTGCCGGGATACATGGACCCCAGTCCTACGACTGCTCACCATGTTAGTCCCTGTGGTGAGATATAGGGATACACCATATGGAACTAGGTAGGGAGACGGGATTTTCCACCGCACCAAAACACAGGCAGTTAACAGGCAGTAAATTATCGTAACTAAACCAAACGACCAACCATTTCAGAGGGCAGCAGTGAACGAACACACATGTGGCATTTGAGACACTGGTGTGTCCTCTACACAAGACTCCCCTCTGAAGGAAAAGGTCATCACAGCTTTGCCCCCACCTTGGCGGAGGAGGCTGGCCAAAAGGGCAGGAGGGAGGTCTATTCCAAAGGGCGTGCAATGGGATGGCAGATCGTGACCTGGGGAGAAGGGGAAGGCTCCCTGATGCCAAACCCAGCGTGAGGGCAGCGGTGGCTGCCTGCACGCGGCCGGAGGAAGGACTCATCCCGGGAAGACACCAAGGATGTGGCCGTGGCGTATCACCCAACCTACACCATGACTGGTCCACAGAAAGTTCCAGGGTTAACCTTGCCTGCTAACAAAAAGATTAAAAAACAGAAAAGCTGTCTTTCATGAACTACCGTTCAAAGGGTTGGAATTTCTTCCCAAGAGCATTTAACCTGGGAGGCGCAGAGCCACCACGCCATGACTTCCACTGTTTTCTCACTTACGGATGGACAGGTACCTTGGAGCCTTACAGCAGCCTGCTCCAAACCAGTACAACGTGGGCTGCAATGCAGGTCTCTTACTGGGGAGAAGCAGGTGGGACATGGTGGCCCTCTCCTTGCTTCACAGGAGAAGAGGTGTCCGTGTAACAGGGAGAGCAGCGGGATTGCTGAGGCAATGACACTGTTTTGAATTCGTGGACTTCCTACATGCCTTGTTTCCATAAAACATCCAATCTCTTCCTCTTTGTTCTGCTGAATTGTTTTATTTCCACCTATTTAATGGTTTGCAGAGTTATGTCAGAGCCTAGGCGTGTCTCTATTTTGTGCACAACATAGGATATTGTTCAACAATTTGGGAAGGGAAGGATGATCAAAGTATATAGGCATTTTTTAAGCAACAGTATCAGATTACCTTTATTGTACATTATAACTCTGCATTACAACCACGCTGAAGACCCCATAGCTATTTCTAGTTAAATTAGACGCTGTGCCAAGAACAGAGCTTTCTCCAAGAAGAGGTTTTAAAGCTCAGGATTGAACATCTTGACGTACATCTCACACGCTCTTTGAGACCTCCTGTCACTTACAAAATAATCTCCCTCCCATAAGCTACTTTTGTAGTCAATACTAACCACAACACTTCAAGAAAAAAGGGTTTAAGTGAAAATTGTGAAAATAGATATGGACTTACTTTTCATAATGTCATGGTAACAAGGAACAATGGAAATCTGCCAGTTTTTATTTTCTTGTGTCTTCTGGGTCTTCATAACAAAAGATGCTGCTGGTGGGGAATGTCACGCATTCATGCTGACGTGGCTCTAGATGACTAGCAGAAAGGTTACTGGTGTGGCCTGCAGGCCAGGAGTTGTCCCTTCTTTCTGCAACGAACTGCTTTGTGTCCTGGGCTGTGTGGAAATGCACACAGCAGCATCAGACCATAGATCCAGTCGGCATCCTCCGCCTCCTCCACTGGTTGCTGCTGCCAGTGCAGCCTTGGATACAAGTTTGGAGTTACCTCTTTTTTTTCCTGGTTTCCTCAGTCACTGGGAGTTTTCAAAACACAAAAAGATACCACGCTTCCCAAACCTTCACAAAGGTAAAGGTAAACGAGCAAACTTTGGTAAGATAATTAAACGATGCTTGCTATTTAAAAAATACAAAGGGAGCCCACCCTTCCTGAAATAAGGCACTTATAAATTCTTCAAGGCATTAGGCAGAAATTTATCTACGAGCTAGGTATGCAAAGACCTTGCACACAGTCAGCTCAGGTGTTCTCACCTACTGACACAGCCCATAGGGAGAGCACAACACCTCTGAATATGCTCTCATGCAAAAGGTGTGATTTCATTAATCGATAAGAAATCCTCCCATCAAAAGAGCTGGCCTGGATATTTTGATGTGCAATTTAACAAGGCATCGGTGGCATTGCATTGCATAAACCTGGTGAAGAAGATATGGAAAACATCTCCTCCGCACACGGAGGTCAGCTGGGGACCGTGGCAGGACGCAAGAGGCACAGCCTGTCCCTCACCCTTGCCAGATGTACCCCTTCACGAACAGGTAGAGATGGGGCGACAGAGGGAAACTCCCTTAAAATACTGTAATGTCCTCAGCGCCCTAGAAAGGCTTTTGGCTATTTTTTACAACTCAAACCACCAAGAGAGATAAAAGCAATCCCACACATTTGGGAGATGGCGGGCAGCCGCCTCACGAGCCACTGCTGCCCTTCCATCTGCCCTGAGGGAGACTGTCTCCAGACCCGGCTCAGTGGGTACGGCAGCAACCAGAGGGTTCACGTGCTGGGCTGCCAGCAGTCAGTGGCTTTCCTTGCTCCCACCGGAGCTCCCCAGCCCTCGCTTGCTCTGGCCTTGCCCCCCCAACAGCTGATTCCACATCAGACCCAGCTTGGTACAACCTCTGCAGCACAGGAGGGTGACAGAAGACCCAAGGAAGCCCATATCGTTACAGCTTTATCACTAATGGTTATTTTCCTGGACAGACATGGAGCTGTAAAAGTGTAAGATGGAGAATGTCTTGTGAAAATTGCTGAAGAAAGGAAAGTCATCAGAAGCAAGAATCCAAATGCAAATTAAGCCGCTAATAGTGAAATGCAACAGATCTCTCTTGGAAGCGAAGACCTTTGCTCTGTTGAAGAGAGACAGAAGGGCGGCCACAGGATCTTTCTTTCCATGCTCGACAGCCAACACGCTCAATCAGATGAGCTTGGCCTTCACTCCCCTTCAGACCTCACCCTCCCTGTCAAGCCGCTAACAAGTGCCATTTATGATGGTTCTTTCTGGGATGTGGTTGCCTCTACCTCGGGAAATTGGATTGAGCTTATTCCTCATATGCCACAAATTGGGCAATAACTTTCAGTCACTACCCACGGACTAGACTTGAGTCAGCCAACTAGAACTGAAAGGTCTTCTAAAGCCTATTACCAGCCTCCTGAAATATCCAGTCTCTAAACAGACTTAGCACATGAGACACAGGAGTGCCAATATTTATTAGGTGCTCACGCTGTTTTCCCCGATCAATTTTAGCCATGACCCGAGACGTGGTGTGCAGCAATGCAAAGCACAAGCAGCCAGAACAACACTGTCTTTGCTGAGGTTTATTTGCTGAATTGTGGTCCTATATAGCAGATCTTCAACTCTTATAACTTCCTTCATGTCCATCATCTCCAGCGGCACTGCAGCAGGTCCCCAGGAAGGATCTCCGCCCCCAGCACACTTGGGTCTCTGGTCCTGGCTTGCACAGATGCGATGCGCAGCGCTCATGGGAAACGCATGCCAGAGGGTCTCGGGCAGGAGCTGGCAGTGCTCACACCGACGCGACCATGGGTGTTTCTCAGCCCACATTAGATGTCCCACTAGAACCTAATTTTAAAAGAATTTATTACAAAATACAGACCGGCATGGATTCCAAAAGAAATCTGACCACCCGCAAGAGAACAGGAGCCCTCGAGCATTATGGCACGAGAGGATGATCAATAAAGAGTGAAAACCAGGCAGGCTGGACCCTGTTGCTTTGTCTTCATGCAGCCATTACCCAGAGGAGGGACATCTTGCAAATTCATCACTTTTCTTCAATTTTTTTTTCTTTCTGTCATTCTATGATTAGAGAGAGGATACAACTACAATTGAGCCCTTTGGTAGAATTTACTTCAGTGATTAAAATAACTGCATGGAATTAGCACAATTCGAACATTATTTTTTATCTTGAGTGGCAGAAAATCATTGCTCCTGGGATAATTCTTAACCTAACAGAATGACCTCTATGAAATAGATCCAAAAGTTTTATGATTTTTCGCCTTCATGCTAATTTAATGTAGTCCAATTGTTTAATCTTAAAACGAACACATTCCAAATAAAGTAACACAGTTTACAACAAGACACTGTAGGAAATAATTAGGTTGCAAGTTCTGGAGGCTTTAATATGGTTGAAATTATATAACTATCTTCACATTCCCTGTATGGTCCTATTAAATGCAGTAGGCATTGATGTCGCTAGCTGTCAGGAAGCAAAATGAAAAATAGTTTTAATAGCTGCTCTTTGACCTGTTTTATATTTTATGTCAATTATAACAGCACACAACCATGCATAATTATGAAGCATAGATGCATTAAAATGTACACATAATTTGTGTTCTTATGGCAACCACTGCATTAGGATCTAGAAAACAAACTGATGACTTCCTATTGTTAAGTCGTCTTAATATCAAATATGCAAGAGTTTTGTCTGCCTACTCGCTTTGTGTAATTTAAAAAAAAAATTCTGAGAGACAAACAAGAATTAGCATGTAAGTGTACATCTGCCGTCTGTACTGAGTCTCCAAGTACAGGGAACAGCGTTCACCACAACTGCAGAATTAACACAGCCATGCATGCAAACATTCAGGCCTGAGTTTTTAAATGATCTCTTTCATTCACCATAGAAGTTATTTGCTGGTTCACAGAAGATCCACAACAGTGCTTTGGCTTCATTTGGGTCTTAAGCAGGAGCAACTGTTTCTCTGGTTTCAAATGGGGACAGTCATCCTATTTTCTGAAGCAAGTTGATAAAGATGAAAACGTCATCTAGGACCTAAAAAAATTTTGCACGCTAAACCAAAATTGCACAGGTAAGTGCCTGAGTTTAAAGGTGACTGTTTAAAAAACAGTCCTCAGATCTTGCTCCCGACACAGAAGATACTTGTACGTAAAGCAGAAAATGTGGACGTGTTCACGCTACAAAAAAATATCATCGTATAGCCTTCCTGCAGAGATGCTCTGAAGCGAAGGAATCTGCATCTTCTGCAGCGTGCTCCAGGATGCCACCAATAACTGCAACACAAGCAAGTATTTTCACGTCCTTTGAGGTGCTATTAGTGAAGATGATGAGATCACGGGTTTATTTCTCTGCTTCAGGAGGCATCTGAACCACCTCAGGGAACACACTTCCTACCTGAAGCGTTTCCTTTCGCCCCACAGCCCGCACCGTTGCTGGGGCTGCCTCCCCCCTGCCCCTTCTCCCCTGCCCCAGGATGGTGACGAAGCTCACACTTCGACTGCAGATCTTACTGACGCTTCCAAGTGCTCCCGTTTCCAGTGCTGGCATACATCACCCCCTGGCTTCTGTCGTAAAGGCAAGTTCACGGAGTGTTTTTTAAAAAAACGAAACCTGTGAAATCCGGAAAATTCATCCTCTGCGAAACCGAGATGTGCCGTATTTTAACTGGGATCTTTCTTATTGAAGTCATCTGCTCGTTTCACCATCTGCAGAAGGTTGCAGGAACAGACAGGGCACTGTGACGCTGGTGCCAGTATGGGAACATCCCCTGATACACTCTGCGTTTGCAGGAAGCCCAGCTGAAGAGCAGAGAAATGCAAAACGCACCCGTAAGTGCATGCAAACATCTGCCTTGCAGCTGGCCGTCTTGCCTGGCTCCGCTGCTGGCCTGGATGTTGGGGTTCTGCCTGGGAAGACCCATGCACGTGGCCTCACCGCTTTATTGGCGCCAATTCAGTATCCAAGGAGGAGGATTTAAAGAAACCACCAGAAGCCCTACGCATGCTGCAGACCTTCCCTGGACACGGATCGATGAGCCCGCGCACGTAGAGCAGAGCTGGCGCACAGCACTGCTGGTTTACTTAGCACATTTAAGCCCAAACCGCAGCCCTGTTATTTGAAGAAAAGTTGGCAGATCAAACATCTTATACATCGATTCTTTAATAATGTATCCTTGTGCTCCGCATAACAAATCCCTGCCTTTCTGAAAGGATGTGTGGAATTTCATGAAAAATCATGTCTTGCACGGAGTCCCTGAGGACAATTTTTGGGGGCGTCTATAGGTATCTTCCCATTTTAATCTATTTTAGAATACTAGCCACAGAACCCCGGTGGTTTCATTCATACTAAAAATATACCGGGAAGATACAACTATTACATTTTGCTTAACATTCAAGACAGGTCAGCTATGTTGGACACCACTTCCCAGCAGAAGGAAGGAGCGCTTCCTAGGAAGGGGGACAAGAGAAGGGCAGCAGTTTAAGTTCTCGACAGAGCTGCCGCTTTGCACGGAGCCGTCGGGGCTGGCAGAGCACCGGGGCACGAGCAATCCCTCCCGTCCCGGCGTGCGCTGAAGCTCGCATCTCTCGACACGCAGGCGGGCTCTCGGCGCGGTTCCCGTGTGCCTCGGAGGCTGGCGAGGCAGGGTTACCCACCCCGCGCGGTGCTCTGTGATGAGCTGTGGGGCCACAACGCAGTTTAGAGCTAATCGTTTTTTTCTGAGGACACTTTAGCCCTTTGAATGAAGGCTTAGCTCAGATCTCACAAAAGCCAGGGTCCTCCCTCCCCAGCACAAAGGATCCCTTGGCTGAAGGTCTGCTGAAAGAGCACGCCTGTGCTGGCATGTAGGCTTCTCGCAGGGCAGAGGAGGGAATGCTGCATCGCATAGCTCTGCTAAAAGCCAAAACTTCAGTCAAAGCAGAACTGAGACAACCAGCGGAGCGCCAAGATTTTGCTTGAGCTGCTTAATCTTTATCCAGCACGCTTACTGCTTGCTGCCGGTTGGAGCGGCTCCCCTCACTCAACTCCACGCGGTGTAGGGGATTCATTCCTACCGCAGCTGGCCTTTTCCTACTTGCAGCTGGCAAGCAGTGTACCTAAAACCAAAACACTTTCCTTTAAGAATACACCAAGACACAAGCGATCGCAAAACTGAGGGAAATATGTTACATGACCTACTCAGGTGGTTATTTCTACCCCAAAACAGGCACAATTATATTACAAGGGCAGAATACAGCATCCCCCACCTGACCAAAGCCCCCCCCAGACCACCTCCCACAAAGCCAAGTGCAAATATGCCCAACAGCTTACTCAGGATGTGCTGTCACATCCACGGCTGCTGAAGCCATCCTTCTGGAGACAGACCACGTACAAACACCAAGCGACGAGCACAGATCTCCGCAGAATGGAGACCCTCTCCCTTCTTACCCAAGCATGGTCCTGAGCAAAGCCACAGACTCTATGTGCCATTTCCAAACAATAAAGGTCTGTAAAAAAAAAAAATCACTTCCCAGCAATACTCTGCTGGTTGAGCAGGGCATCGTCCTGATAGCACCTCAGCATTCGTTCCGGCTCACTAATTTCTCTAATGGTATTTCTTTACAAAAATGTGTATTTCAGAGTCTGGCAGAAGTTTTACTTGGTAGAATTTCAAATGTAGAACATGACCTGCAATCTGGTTTCCACTTGCCTACGTATTTTCTTCATCATAAAGCTGGTTAATATAGCATCTTGGAGAACTACAACTTGCAAACTCTCATTTTATTACGTTCCCGGTCGTTCCTCAGCCAAGTACATGGGCTGAGGCGGTTCAGACCTGCGGTATTGCTACAGGATACAGAGCTTGAGCTTGATCCCACAAGCCGCAGAAGGATCCACGACAGTCACACCCAGCAGCCACCGATGTATTTTTCCCAGGTCTTTGTATGGCCCTCCTAGCTCTTTCAAGTAATCTCACGGTTGGAAAATGCCATCTTCAACAGAAGGAACTCACCTCTAA
This sequence comes from Aquila chrysaetos chrysaetos, assembly GCF_900496995.4. Taxonomy (NCBI): domain Eukaryota; kingdom Metazoa; phylum Chordata; class Aves; order Accipitriformes; family Accipitridae; genus Aquila; species Aquila chrysaetos. The sequence goes on along the minus strand of NC_044009.1, from coordinate 53,385,205 downwards.
CAACTCGAGACATGAAAGAGCTTTCAGCAGAAGGGCAGCTTAGGTTTTGGGGTTTTTGTTTGGTTTTTGTTTGTTTTGGTTCTTTTCATAAGAAGGAAAAGGCACTGGTTTAGGGATTTCCCTTAGATTTGCTCTGGTTTACACTCAAATATAACTAAGCAATTTAAAAAATAAAAATAAAACTGAACTCTCTAGGCAGCCACCAACAGACACAAACCACCACTACAGACCTGTAACACTTTGTAACTTTAACTCTGCATTTCCCTGACTTCTCCTGCCTGGATCCCCCAACTGCAAATAAAGGCAGCACCCGAAACACAGGTACTGGACTCATACTGACAATAACTAGATTCCTAACAAAACCATGGCAGGTGATGTGGCCAAACTTACTTTTCTGCCATCAGGCACCAAGCTGGGGAGTTCCTGGGGTGGGGGGAGACAACACTGACACAGACCCTCTGCACCAGACTTCACCCAAGCAACCCAAGTGAATTGCTAAAACATTTTTTTTTTGCTTAGATAACATTTTAAAAGCGGCTTCCCTGTTCTGTTTCCTACAGTTTAGGAAATTTAAGAATATTACATCTAGGAAAGAGAACAACCAGGGAAACAGGCCGGTGATTATAGTTAGCAATCAACACTCGTGGTGAATGAACTTGGATCAAGATTTCTAGAATGCTCTAAAGTAAACCTAGAAGAAAACTTCTCAGCCCCATTTAATTTACACTGCATATACAGCTAGTAAAGATAGGTTAAAGTTGCACTTCTCCTTCTTCAATTACTTCTCAAGCTGATTCTGAAGATTTGCACAAAATTGACGTCCTGCCTGAAATGGGAAAACTGAAAAGAACTGTTTCCTTGTCCCCACTCTCTGAAGTGAACAGTCGTTCAGTTATTTATGTACAATTCCTCACTCTTGATCTTAAAACATCATCTGTTACCTTGGCGCTAGGCTTTACCATGATCCAGAGGTGAATTTGGGTAATGCTGTAGGTAGTTATGAATTGGACGAGCACTTGAAGAAGTTTTACCCCTCAGGGGCTGGCACAAAGAAAAGCGCACACCCCACACACACTTCTGGTCGACAGGAGAGAGGAAACATCAGCAGTATGAGGTGGAAGAGGTACCTGGCCACACAACTGACATTAATGCTGATTTTATCTGGTTTTGCTATGAACAGTGTTGCCCAGCACTTAGCTCACTAAGCTTTAAGAGTGAACTCTCAGTAAAAACCTCTGGGGAACGAGGATGATCAGATCTCCAGAAAGCAAGCGTTTTACTCGCTTTCCTCATCTTACGACCAGCTGCTTGCACAAAAACCTGGTGGAGACCGAGGAGATAAGTGAGGAGCTTCAGTGAGTCACCAAGGCGGCTGCTGTCAGGGATTTTACAGGAATTTGGAGTTTGTTGCTGCAGCAGCGGAGGAAGAACTTCCCTGGCTTATTTACTTGAAGCAATACTTTTGCTCTGTTGGAAGCTTTGATTTCAGCTCTCCCCACCCCACACTGTTAAATTGTCACACACGCTTGTAAACAGGAGGCTCCGCCGGTTCCCTCGGAGTGGTTTGAGCAAACTAACATCATAACAAGAGTGTTTATGGAAAAATGCTTAAGCGCTGAAGCAGAAAGGGCTTAGCACTGATCAGACCTCTCTTCCACCTTTATTCTTCACTATCCACATTGAAATGCAAATATCAGTGCAGGGTTTCCACCAGCGTGCCACTCACAAATTGAAAAGCAGTTTTTATCTATGCAAATGTAAGCATGGTAATTGAAGTTAATCAATCAATGCTAGCTTTCACTAAAACCTTGAACATGATTGAATAAAGTAATTATCATTCAGCAGAAAATGATGAAGTTGTAGACAGCATGAACCTTATTAAAGGAGGATTTTGAGTCACAATGGCTTAATTTAGCTAACAGCCCAGCCTTAGCCCAAGCAACACACTACCCTCGCTGTCTGGAATTGTTTTAGGGGCTGGGGGGGAGGGGGAAAAGGGGGGACTTTTTTTTATTTTTACAGTGTTGGATTAGTAAAAGGTACTTGTTACACTACAAAGGATAAGCCATAATTAACATCCTTCTTTACTCTAAATAGATCAATGAACAAAGATTGCTATGACACAGTAAAGGTGTCCAACAGGAACAATAGGTGATTAAAACTATTATTATGCTTTAAAATAAAAATGAGATAATGGAACT
>NC_044009.1:50308004-50465504 GCF_900496995.4 Aquila chrysaetos chrysaetos | reverse complement strand
GAATTTAGATCATAGACTTATCTTTCTAAAGCAAATGTTTGCTGCCATTATCGTCAATCAGTTACCCCTGAAGTCAAAAGAACTGCTCTGAAGTGCTTGCGATAATACTTGCAGGCAGGATCCTGATCCCAACAAGACTTAAACAGCTGCTTAACTTAACCCATATCATTAGCATCACCGACTTCAGCAGAAACGTTACAGTATCTAAGCTTTATGCATTTGAGCCCGCGTTAAGCACGTACCCCGTGCTTTCCTAAGGGCAACAGTGCATTTGGTGAAAATGCATCGCAGTCTCATTCTTAAAAGTGAAACAAAAAGTTGGAAAATATGCTGTGCACGTAATTTTTTGGCCTTTGCAAGAGAATAGTTAAGCAATCCTCTCTCTCTTTGAAAGCATTTTAAAGTGGACAAATACAGAGAGAGTTATTCTTTTAAAGGTTTCCTTTACCCTTCTGTTACAAAATTATTAACGGTTAAGGCAGTTCTGTAACACAATTTTGTTTTTAGTCCTACAGTCAGTGCAAGTGCTCTGGGTATTTAAGTCACTAAGAATTCATTTCCGTTAATTATAGATCATGTTCTGATATTTGCTTCTGCACATAAGACATTTAGGGTCGCTGAATTCGCCCTGCATGCCAAAGGGTTCTAGATACGATGCCCGAGAGACAAAAGTTCAATTCTCGGTTGTAATAACATGCCCACAAAATCTCAACCGCAGTTCTAGTTGATAAGAGCAGTTTCTGGATCAATATATCCAATCTTAGGTAGGGAGGTCAGCTTGTCACACCAGTGGATCTCTAGAGGAGAAGAAAGTGAGGACTTAGGAGTGTTTTAAAGTGGCCTCGCATCACTGCGTTGGTCCCTGGCCAGCATTCAGACGTAGCAGTTATTTCACTAGCATTTGATGGAGTTACTTTCCATGGGTAATTTTAAGAAGGGCATTGCAATTCTACCAGGGGTTTGTTTCAAATAAAAAGCTTTTCATTCTAGAGAACTTGCCAAGAGGGGTAAGGGTGGAAAAGTGTTTCTAAAGATAAAGTAATAACATCTTGGAAAAAGAACAAAACCCTCCCACCCCCAAACCATACCGCAACCTAAAATAGTGAGATTTACTGATGAGCTTCTGACAATAAAAGGCTTAGATGTTTGCTACCATCTTTCAACTGCACCCCTCAAAATCTAGTGGCCTTATTAATGAAAAGGAAAAAATACAATCTGTTTTGTGGCAGATAAACTCATTACAGACAAGGAAAAGAAGAGAAGAATGAAGAACTTGTATAAAGATAGAGCGCAATAAATTTACTAGAGTCAGAATCTGGTCAGCAATAACTTCTGTGTTGTTTTACAAGGTATTTTACTGTGCTCTATCATTCTAGGAAAGAAAGGCTTATAACCACAGTAACTGCCCTATCATAGGCTGGTTAAATAGTTTTTGAGATAGAGATCGCCATTTCGAAGACTCATATATCCCAGCACGGTAGGTGTAGTGCTACTTTTGTACTTTGTTCAGTCTTGTCAGGGATAAATGTTCATAGAAACATATATCAAATGGTGTTTCTCCTTCCCTCCGTGTACACGATTGCTGGAGCTCGACTCGAAACCAAATGAACTCGAGCTTCAGAGCTGTTTGCAGTGATTTGCATGATTACCACAAATAAGGGTGGTGGCAGAGTGTTCAAAAGCGGTTTCCTTCACTTTGACAACACTTTATGATCAAATGACTAGCTTCACCTCTTATAGCTCTTTCCTTCTGGGATAAGAAAATTGAATTTTTAGGATATATAACAAGCAACACATGTAGCATGAAATCATGGTGTTATAGGGATGTACAAATAAAAGACGGGCTGCAGAGGAGACTCACGGCACTGCTGTTGTTTCCTATCCTGAAAATTCAAATTAGTCAGAATTTTAAAGAAAACTGTACGTGCAACACTACGCGAATATTCTCAAAATGTGCTTAATATTCAGCATTTGTGGACAACTATTCAAATATAGTTTTTCTTTTCTTTTTCCTCTCTGTATTTTCTCTTGCAGAGACTCTCTAATTGGTTAGACACTTTTGAAGTTCAAGATATGTCATTATCACTAACTGGCATAAAATGCAACATAAAGTCCTGAATATAAAACCCCAAACGTTATAAGTTTGAACTCATCCAAAGTTCTAAAATTAATCAAACGAGGAAAACAACCAGTATAAGAAAGTTCCGTCAGAAATATTTTCATTCAAGAGGCATTCTTTTATATCGTCTCTATATCAAGCCACATCTAAATTCTGCAACAAGTGTCTAGATTCTAGGACTTTATTTCCATCTCAGGGGTATGTTTGTTTGGTTGCTTGGGTTTTGGTGGTTTTTTTTCCCTTTTTTTTTTTCTGAAATCTGAAAGAAAGCATATTCTGCAAAACAGATATCCTATTTATGTGAAAACCAACTTTGCTTTCTTTTTTTTTTTTTTCTGTACTCACATTTTCACTTCTCGGTGTGCTGCAGATTGTCACCTTTAGGTTCATCACTAAGGAGAACGGGATGCCTCCCATCTCTCAAGGCACGATTCATTTCCTACTGTCTGGAAATGGGGAGACATCAGTCCCTGTGCGATGCACTTCACATTTTCAAGATTCTCTTTGTAAGCACAGAAACATAATTAAAAAATCCCAAACCTTTATACTCTTGCATACAGCCCTGCTCCAGAGACACTTATCATGGCAAATTCCAGATTGCAGCGCTGAGGTTGCACAGGCTTCTGACATCGCACGGAGCCTGAAATGTGCAGAAGGAGATGGGAAAGCAGCAAGTGTTCAGGGCGCTACTTCTTAGCAATAGTGTTATTTCCAATTTGATGTCTGTGCGCTACAGAAAAGAGTCACAGCAGAGCATCCCCCAAATAACTTTATTGAAGCTCCTGGTTCTGGGCGAAGAGTCCTCGGAACTGCCTGGTTTTTTTTATGCAAAAGTCAGTTTTATGGGTCTTTGATCCTTGTCTTTGGTACCAGACAATCGCTCTCATTCACCTTCTTTGGTTTCTCAAGATTTCTTTCTGGATTATATATAAGGGACTTTCGGGCTCTGTGCAAAGCCCCTCTCGCCCTGCCGCTCACCTAAGCATTTGAGGCAGCGGGGCAAAAGCAATATACACAAAGCTGCGGTAACAAGGCTAGGAGTATTTTCCATTTCCCAAATACTCCAGAGAAATGTAGTCTTTTTGTCTATAGGTGGTGCTGCGTGAGCCTGGAAAAAGAATTGCGTTTCCCCATGGCTTTGTGGTCCCCAGACAGTGTTTCCCTGGGTGATGGAGAACCAGCCCTCGGTCTCCGTAAGCGTGTCCGTTTTGGGGTCTCTGTCTTTAGGGACTCTAAAATATTACGGTAGGAGCAACGCTCAGCTGTTTGGTGCTGGGCTTTAGACCTTTCGATGTTATTTGCAGTTAAATGTAAAGTTGTAAAGCAAAAGCAGGGGAGTGGAATGATCATGAGGGCAATGCCAACAGCTTTCCAAGGGAGAAGCATGGCTGCAGAGCAGCGATGTCTCTCCTCTGGTTTGTTTAGGGCCAGGCTTTCCAGTCATCTGTGCAGCTTTGCCCATCGTGTCAGTGCAGAAACTCAGATAAGTGAGCCCCTTCTCGCTCTTTTTCTCAATGCTTTTTGGGGGATAGTGACTGAGGAACAGACCTGGTAATTGTCTGTATTATCCCATTCCAATTTCATATTTCTCGTTTTCTAATTTTGACCTTGGAAATGGTGAAATACTGTAAACTACAGATATTTTCCTGAAGAATCATCCTGTAAAGCAAGAAGGGGTGGAACCAGAAGACTGGGTCTGATACAGCAGTCAGATATACAGCAGTTTTATGTCAGAAAACATTATAATAACTGTGGAATATACAATTGCTGTGCTGACAAAAATTAAAAAGTGTTTTTCATCTAAACAAATTAATTTGATTTATCGTGTTTTATACGTATTTTGTATTTAATATTTCCATTCCCTTTAAACACTCTGTGGCTTTCCAAGAGTGTTGGAGAACTACAAGGCCACGTTTCTGGCATTGCGGATGACCTCATTATTAATCAGAAAACATCTGGGCAGGCAAAGCGGCGCGTGTGTGTGCGCGTGTGTGTGTGTGTGTGTTCAGAGAGCTGTGGACGGATTAGCAGCCCTTGCATTCAGAGGCCACCAGATTGTGTATCTTGCTTGGAAAAAGTCCTGGCGGGTTCTCGTCTCCAGATTTCACAGGCATTTCTCTATGAGCTGCGTCATTTACAGAAGTCTATTTTGGCCCATAGCTCAGGGGCTGGCAATGCCCCAGGAGCCGACTGCGGAGCCAGGGCAGATGCCAATGCCAGGTACTGGCTGCGGTGGTTGATGAAGGAGATAACTCATGTCTGTCGCTTACCTGTGTTTACCAGCCCCGTGGTTGCGCTGGGTCCGTTTAGGCATTCTTGGAGCATCTCTCCTAAAGCGCAAGTATTTTTTCTTTGTTTTGAGTTGCTTAGTGTATGCTCAGGTTGACACATCCTGCAGAGATTGGTATTAAACTTTCATATTGCATTTTCAGCAGAGACCCCACAATTTGCTCAGTACACATCAGTAGAGAAGATATGTAATAAAAATCAGACAAGTGTACTTATTTTCCAGAATATAGACACTACCCTACCATTATGCTTTTTACATTTAACAGTATAAACAACAATTTAGTTTGCCCTTAATGTCCTAAATATGCTTAGATCCATCACGGTCAAAATTGAAGGGCAAGGCAAAAGGACAAAGAAAAGATGTTAAATGTTCCACAGAAATAACCCCAAATACACTTCTAATAGCATAAGCACATTGTTAAAAAATGAACAAGTAATAGTACAGGAAAGGGTGTGTATTTATGGTGTCATACAGTGTGGAAACAAAGCCGGGCTGTCTCTGATGTTGTTTACCCACCAATGGAAAAAGACTCTTTTGTATTATGCTGTTTTCCCCCCTGTTTATACTAGAAGAGGAGAAACACCCTGCACTGGTTGCCTCGAGGAGGGGAAGCCCTGCAAGGGGGTCAGCGGGTATCTCTGCCACTGGGTGAACTGGCAGAGAGAGTTGGTGTCCTTTTGAGCTACGCCGCAAGTTGCATTTTCAGAAGTAGAAACTCTAAAAAGAAAGACTTTTTCTTCTTTTTTCTTTTTTTTTTTTTTGTCTGTAGGTGAAGCTTTGTCTACGCAGAGAAGTTATTTCCAACTAAGACGGTGGGTGAACTTAAAGCATGACACTTACTTTACAGTGACTTTCTAGACGGACATTTGTTTTCCTCTGCCAGTGCTTATTGCAGCAAGTGGCAAGTGGACCATGTCCGTACCAGTAACGAGTGGGGGAAGCTGTTACTGTATTCTGGGTCCAGACCCATATCCGAGCATTCCATGGTAAAGAAGCACCAAAGGAAATAATAAATAAGCAGGGTGAACCTAAGGAGCAGGATACGCTTAAGACCAAAGCTAGCTGCGTTGGCACAAAGTATAGCAGAAAGCTAGGACAGCGGGTTTTACGGTTGTCTTCTCCTTGATGCTCCAGAGGAAGGAGGGCTCCTTCAGGTGCCGCGTGCGGTGATGGAGCACACCGCCTCGGCACAGCCTGCACCGTCCCGCACCGCAGAACCGGCGCTGTGCACAACCGCGGATTTCCCAGGCTGGGTTGACGAGGGATGGGGCTGCTGGTTTGTTTGATCCTGATAGCTGTCACATCACTTTCTGACTGAGAGTTAAGAGACGGTGAATGACAAGAGGCGAATGAAGAAAGTCAAGAGACCCGTGTGCGGGGGGGGGGGGGGATGAAGCAGAGGAGTCACGCGTCCTGTCCAGAAACGGAGCAGATGTGTAGCTGGAGATGTTCATCCATGGGGTGTGATAGGTAAGCAAGGTAAGAGCAAGCAGAGAGGTAAACTGCTCTGGTTATAGGACATCCTCCCGCTGGACAATTTGAATTATAGAATCCTGCCCCACTCAAATAATACTTTTATCATGGATTGACTTGGGTTAGGCAAATACCTAAAATATGAGTTTGGCTAAAAGTTAATTTTTTTGGTGTAGGTTTTGTTTCAAATGATTAAGTAGTGCTTGTACATTTTGTATTATCACGAAACCTAAAGTCCAAATATGTGTCCCTTCTTTTATGATACGTAAATAAAAGTTCTTTAGGTAGTAAAATATTTGCAATCTTGCCTCTGCTCAGAAATCTGATAGGCTGCATTGAGATTGAACAGCCATTTTGTGTATTTCTGAGGGATCAAAATATGCTAATGATTTAAGCAAAAATGTTTTCTCATAGCTTTATATACAGCTTTTTAATATAATGCAGGACTATGAGTATATTTTATAGTATTTTTTCATAAAATGTTTGAACTTTGTATAGTCAACCTATGAAAAATTGTATAAATTATACAAGAAAAAAAACCCTGCATCATTTTTTTTCCCTGGGAAGTGGAGCAGTTAATATTCAACATGAAATGTCTAATCTTTAAATACATTATAATCTAACTGCTTAGGATAATTTTTGCTTTAATACCTTAAGAGTCTGCAAAGCCTGAAGGATGGGATTATTAAAATGGAATTTTAATGTCAAAATTATCAGAGACGAGAACATATTGCTAGTGTTCATAAAAAAATGTATTCAATTTCTGTTTGATTTGTTCAAATAAGAGATGGGAATATATTTGATTATAGCTAGTAAGTATTCTGAAAGTTGATCAGATGACTGCAGGTCATTGCGACATAAGTGCTGTCAACTATGGGGATTAGTATATTTAAGACATTGAAATATGTGGTAACACACAAACATACCTGATCTAATGACTCAGTTATACGCTCCCATGAAGATGCTGCACAGGAAGAGATTCAGGAATAAAAATTACACGGTCACCACACAGACAGCATTACTAACTGCCCAAGCATTAAAACCCACACAAACAGACGAACAAACAAAAAAATCTTAACGTGCCTTGCAGGTATAAATAGAAATCTCTAACTTGCTTAGAATTTGGGTTTTAAGTCTTCCTCCCCGGCTGTCAGGGGTATTGGGCTAGTGCCCAAGAGCAGAAGCCAGGCTCCTTACAGCTGTGATAACTAGCCATGATTTTCCTCATCATGTAAAAATGAGCTCTGAAAAGTAACAGACATAATCAAAGCGTCCCACCAAGCTTCCCACCTGCCTTCCCCAAACTCATAAATAAACCAGACAGCCAATGCCTATCTGTCACCATGGTCCTACGGACAACTCCTCCTTTCTATTATTTAAGGTAGCGTCTCGTTACAGAAAAGTGAATCCCTTACCAGATCATGGACCGGTAAGGTCTCTGAAGATCAGGACAGTTTTGTCCGTTGTTTTTGTGTAGACTACCGTGTAAATCTTCCACAGATGGCCAGAAAAACCTGGAGGTTGCAGCGCCAATAAACTACCCCGAGTTGCCTTCTAGGGTCGTGGTCTGGTTTTCGACGTATGTCTGTCCAGTGACTGCCAGAAAGGCACTTAAAGTGATCTGACTCAAGGATAAGAGGGAAGGATTCGCGTTATGTAAAGGCAGGCAAAAGGACTTCAGATTCAATTGCTTTAAGTGGTTTGGAAACCTGATTGAGTCTAACAGTTGTGGCGACTTTTTTTCCTTCTTCTTGGAAGATCTGGCATTGATTGTCTGGAATTAGTGTAATATTGCACAAGTTAACAAGGTAAAAATTACTGTTAGAAAGTCGCCTGCTGTGTTCACAGGCTTCTCCTGTGATAAACTGTATGGTGTGGATGCAAATTTGGCATGTTTGAAAATGGAAAGCAAGAGTAAGAAATGCACGGTTTGCCTGCAGAGAAACAGCCAAGGGAAAATAGAAAAGTGGTCCTGGTCAAAAATGTCTACAAGAGAAAGGTGCTGCCACCGTAGTTTTGTTTTTATCTCAGCAATAGAACTGAACAAGTACTTTAGAGAGAGAAAAGGATGATTTTACAACTATTAAGATATCAAAGTAACTTCCGTATTCATAAATCCTTTTTTATATGCCATGAACGGTTACGCACAGTTTTTACTTTCATAAGAACATTCAGAGGAATTGACCATCTCACAGGCAGTGTGTTACGCATTTGCACAAATTATTTTCTCTTATCTTTTTTCCTATTTGTAAAAGTTGATTTTTCTGGTCATAAAGGAATTATTTATTTTTTTTTTTTTACTAAAGAATTTACATCATGAATAATACACCCAGGTCACTTGTCCAACCATTTTTTTACATTGGTAAGGATTTATTTGTATGAGGAGACAATCTATCTTATAATGAATAGTTGAAGACTGTAATAGAACAAAAAAAAATACAAATAACCCAGAGGTTGCATTATGTTTGTATAAAGTATTCAAACAATTTCAAGTAACAACTGAACTTGTAAAAATCAACATCTGTTCATGGATTATTCATGAAACAAAATGGTAAAATTCCTTCAATAAAAGTAGTCTTCAATGAACAGTTACCCTGGTTGCTGAAAAAAAAAGGATTCATGCAACTGAAATCTCAACTTCCAGACTTTCATGCAGTTCATATTCATTAATGCTAAAATTATCCGCTGGTATATAAATTGCTGCACCAAGCCAACCAATACAAAAAATCCAACTAAAACCCCCAATAACAAGATAGCATTTAACTGTACCAATTTAGGTAATTGTGTTTTTTTTCCATAAAATATATATTTGGAGTGCATCTGTAATTGAGTTTGTCAATTTGTGAAAGAGGATTATCCCTGTTGCAATACAAACTTTTCTTTCTGTTTTAACAAATACCTACAATGGTGAGTCCATACATAATGATTTACAGCTATTAATAGAAACTATAATAAGAAATCAGTAGTCGTTCAAACCTACAAGTATAATTTTTACCCAACTGAGAGAGAGGTAGGAAGCTACCTATGGTTTGGCATACAGAGACAAAAAACACAGGAGGTATCATCTTCAGAACAATGCACATTTTTAATTTATGAATGTTCTTTTATAAACTTGTATATACAGTCTTTTTTTTTTTTTCTTTTTTTTTCCCTCCACTGCTACATAATTATAACTTGCAAAATGTAAATATTTATGAATTCACAGGATGTTCGCTGGAAGAGAAGAATGTTATACTTGCAGATTTTTCTTGTACTTGCAGGATTCACATAATATTATTTGCCATCATGATGTACTGAAAAATGCAAAAAAATATAATATTCTACATTTGACTTTTCTGAAAAATACCATCTGGTGTTATTTTTTGAGAGTTGGAGATTAGCTCTGTAATTGCTTATAGTTAGAGATAGACATTACTACATTTATTGACAATTTTATTCTCTACAATAATCTTACATTTAAATAGTGACTTTGTTCCTGAAGGATGCCAAAGTGATTAAACTGATATTCAAACTCTTTGGATCGCATCACCCACAACTGAAATGCAGCCATCTCTGGGGTGAAATATTGCAGCTGTTTAACAGCACTCAACAGCACTGTATAACAGCTTTGGAAATGAAGAATACCTTATTCAAATGAAAACGGGGACATTTAGGTAGGCAAAATAATTATCCAAGTTGGTATTTGGCCAGGATGTTAGTGCTCACATGTCTACACTCAGAAAAAGTTATATTGAATCCTTAATAACCATAATTACTCAGGACCTTGGGTCTGCTGCTCATCTCCAAGAGGGCATTGCCCAAGGGAAGCCCCAGCACTGTTTCCGAGCTGACCAAGACCGTGACGTCGTGCACAGGCTGTGGAGAACATAGACTGAGTCACTTAGGTTTTTCTTGACCGCCTGGATATCGGGCACCAACTCTTGTGAACCTCTCCTTGGGTAGAAGAATTCCACTGTGGTATCTGTGCGGGTTTGGAGGCTGTAAGTGGATCTAAGTTGCCTGTCAGATAACTTTGGTTACCAAAATGGATCTTGGAATACTTTACTTTTCCTGTGCCCAAATTTCATCACACTTCAGAAGTGGGTGTGACAGCACCCAAACTCCAATTAAGTACATGAAGATAATAGTCAATGCCTTTCCACAGAGCTCTGTTGGCTTTCATATTTTTTCAGGAGATAGTGATTGCAATCTCCTTACTCATCACATCACCTTACTATCCCGGGCTCACTGTTCTCTGTTTTAGTTGACGTATCCAAGCTGGACAAATGTTTCAGCAAATATTTTCTTCCACAAAGCTATGCTAAAACCGCTGATGCCATTAGACTTTCATCATACATCTACTGCTCGTGAATTAAACGGACCGGACTTGAAATGTAAACTGCATCTGTCAATCTCAGTGTAACAATACATTTAGCTCGGGTACATCATCAACATTGAAAGAAAACACTCGTCTAAGTTAAAAAGCAAGCAACTCCTCGGTAAGTCGTCTGCTTCCACATACGCTTCTGTGCTCGTACACACCAAAAGTTCCTCGTCACCCACAGTTGCCAACCACAGTATATTTTTGCATCACTCTTCTGTTTATCATCTACAGTGCTTATTGATGTGCGGTTACATCCAACCACGTGCACCAGGGCTGTGCTCTTTCTCATTATCCAGCTGTCAGAGATGATCAAAATATCATGCCTATGGATTTCTTCAGTTCACATGCAGCAAACCTCCCACTGAGCTGTCTCTGGCTGGAGATGTCACATGAAGGAGCATTGTGGAAGCATCAGTCCTCATCAGATGGACAAATTCCCCTTTACCAATTTGTAATTTTTCCAATTCCTCTTCTAGCTTCTTGTTTTCAATGGCTTGTTGAACAGACTCCAGACTACCTAAAGTAAGTGTTTCTCAAGACTTCACAGAAAGAATCAACTCTGTCACTATGAATAAGTATGGATGGCATTGAATATGGCAGGAAAGTGTCCTCCCAGTAGAGATCTGTGAACATTGAAAACTGCCAGTGAAACCTCCGTTCTTGGAAAGCTTTGTGTTTTAGAGGAGTGGAGAGTGCTATATGGGAAACAACTGGGTATTGAAGAAGGACACTTTCGTTATGGGAATTAGTCTCATGGCTTTTACAATGAAATCGTTTAACCAAACTTTTTGATTAAAGGTTTTTCATCCAGAACTGCTAATTGATCAAAACTTAATTTTTCTGTGGGAAAGAATTATGATAGATTTCCCAACTTGCAAATGGTTGGAGAAATTAAATTGAAAAAAATTCCCATTTTAATTTTTCTAAGTAAAATTTCCATTTTGGAAATGGAAACCTGTATGGTTTTCATTATTTGGGAAGTCAGAGAAGGTGTTATCTGTCTTCCATTTAACCTTCTAATCTTTGAAATTGCAGAGAGGATAATTGCTGAAAGCCATTGTTTGATCATATGTAATTATTAAGCTATATTTTAGCTAATCAGTTTAATTGAGGTAAAATACTTGAACCCTTGTTTAGAACTTCAGTTGAAAATGGTCCTCTGAACTGTTTGGATGATGACATTTTGCAGCTACTGTCCTTTTTCTACTTGGAACACCTAAACTCTTTCAAGTCTGAATAGGTCTTTTCTGTCCTCTTTTGTAGGATGCATCCTACATGCATGCTATTTAAAATCTTCAGGCATTGAACTTGCTTCTAGTGTTGGTCTGATAAAGCCCTATATATATGTACGTATTTATTGTAATCAAGAATTAGAGAATATATAGCATTTGGTTATCACGACCACCAGTGAAGTCTCTCATTTCTCAGCACCTTACTATAAGAAATGATATCTTCTTGAGACAACTAACCTGAAACATGGAAACTATGATTTTCCTGAAGTTCTTCGGCAGGACAGTGGGATGGCCAGGAATGTCTCAATTCTTGCGTCAGCAGTTGGTGTTGTACACTGAGCCGATTCATTGGAATAGTGAGTTCACCTTTTTTAAAGAAAAGGGGGTTAGTTTTGTTTTTTTTCTCCTCTCAGCTTGCAGCACCTGCCTATTTTTCTGCCTCATTTCTTTTTGTTCAGGTGTGTAATATTCGAAGCTGCTTCAGGTCCTTGTAGCAGTGTTCGTATGTTTTTTTTCTTGAGTGTAAAGTCAGATACTTTGTGGGGGAAAAAATAGTTTCAGTTTTGTTTTTTTTTTTTTATTTGCAGAAAAGCAAATAAAATGAAAACTGATTTTTTTTAAAGAGATGTCATACAAAATGTGAATCTACTTTATGAATTTGTGACAATTGGACACCAATATTTTTTATCTATTTGGTGTGGCAATAACACAGTTAGCTCTTGGCTTGTTCAGGAAACAAAATGCATTCATACACATGAAGACCTCAAACTTCTAAACATAATGATTTGAGAGCAGAAAGTTGTAATACCTCTGAGTCAAAACATGAAGATCTGTCTGATAATGTGGTTCCATTCTCCTCACTGCAGACAGAGACAGTTATTGTATGAATTTAGGATTTTGGGGATTAAACATTTCAAAGGATATCAGGATCAAACTTTTTTTCTTGCTTGCATTCTCTTTTTTGGTGATATTTAGGGAAAATACTTCACATTTTTTGTTTTGATGGAAAGTGGTGGAAATGGACTTCCACCTATCCCTAATTCATACTAGTATTTCAGAGCAAGATTCACTAGTAAAAACATAGTCTTTAATAATTTTTGTTAATTTTACTTATTTACTAATAGACACAGGAAAACATAAAAGTATAAAAAGACAGCATGAAGTTGTATGGGGGGGAAAAATAACTAATACCTGACTCTGAGCCAGTTCTTACTGCTGCAATGGGAATTTTTCTTGGGGAGGGTTTGGGTGTTCATGTCCTAAATCTCTGCTGGGTGCTGCTGGGGTCGCAGGAAGGCTCTGCAACGCCGAGCCCTGAAAAGCAACCGTGGGGTAAAAGCACAATGTCAGCATCCATGTTTGCTGCAAAACAAAGTGTTTTCCTGCAAAGTGTCTTTGCTTTCAGGGAAAAAGCTGGTTGATTTATCTTCTGCTTTTTGTTTAAAAAGTTCCTATTGACTTTTCCGTACTAGAAATCAGTCTGAGTAATTTCTTTGTTGTCACTGTCTTTGGTCTATTACCTCTCCGGCATCTGCTCAGTGCAGAAGGGATTTTGCAGGCAGAAGAGGTTTCACGGGTGGCTTCTGGAGACTGTTTCCCTGCTTGTCTTTGTATAACATCTGCAGTAGTGACACTCCAGACTCTCTAACCTATATAGTATTTAGAATCTATAATAATAAAATAATAAATATTTTCTAGAACTAAACCAAGGCAGCTTATATGTAACTTCATTTTTTCCCTCCATTTCTGTCTTCAGCTGCTCTTACGTCTTTATAATTATCAGCATAGACATTTGTAAAAGGAGCATTTAATCCTGAAACTAGAACATAGATAGATCCATACAAAATTTTTTTGTTTGTTTTCTGACAATTTAAAAAAGACCTTTATAATGTTCACTTCATTACTTCTTAAAAAGAATATTTTGGAGTTATAAAAAGTAAACAATAATTTCAGGGCAAATGAAGGATGTCATTCCACTCAAAATGAATGTTCTCATTTATGATGGGAGAGTTTTTCTGAAAGCTTTTTCCACATACATTTGAATAATATTTTGAATGAGTTGTCATTTTAAATTGGAAAAAAAAAATCTTCCCGTTTGATATAGAAATGGTTCGCACTTCTTCATGCTGAAAAGACTTCAGAAATTACTGGGGAAATTATTTTTAAACAAAACCTATTACATTTTCCAGTTGACATAGGTGTATCAAATTGTATATTTTGTTGTAAATTATGAAAATTTTGTTGTAAGTTATGAAATTATGAAGCCTGCTCCTGGTGCATTAGAAAGGCAAGACTTCTTCTAAAGGAGTATTCATGGCTCTGTTGGTTGTATACTGCTAATCAGTAGTAAACATTTGTATTTATGTGAACATAGGTAATGTAATTTAAAATACATGTGTGGGACACATCTGCTGAATAATTGGCCATTCTCTAGTCCCTTTTGGGAACAGAACTGCATTTTAGGGATGTGCCATTGTCAAGCTACAGATGTGGCTCTCTGGATCTTCATGAAACCAGTAGACGACCAGGATGCCTATTAGGAGCCAGATTATGATCTTTTGTGCTTATTTTACAGGTTAGTATTAATCTGGAATTCAACTACTTTTTAAAGCCTAATGGCAAAGAAAGGGCCATGCTAATATCACACCGTGGACAAGAGTATTACCAATGAGCTGAGACACTATGGTGAGATTTGAGGCACATTTTTGTCATTTTAAATTTATTATTTTGCATTCATATTATTCTACCATCATGCAGAACATTTTAGCATGAAAATTAGGAACTAGCGTAAAGATCCATGATACTTTAACTTTTCTATGTTGCCAAAAGAAAACCTAGAAAATGTTATGCCTTGACAGAGAACTAGAAAGACACTTTCCTTCTGTATTTTCTCAATGAAATTGTCTGCAAAAGAAGTCCAGTGTTTAAGCTAGACTTGATCCTGCACAAATGTATTGAAAAATCTATAGAATTATTTGGTAAAAAATGAAGAATTAATCACCTCTAGAGGAAAGAAACCTCATGACCACTTTAAACAAATTTAATGCTAATAAAATATGTAAAAAAATTGAGTTAGTGTCATAATTTCACTAAACCAGACTGGTTTTGATTTTAAAGGGCAAAACAACAGGAATAACAAAAACCAGAATAAAGACTGATAGAAAAAAAGCTCTACAGGTGCCTCTAGAAATTAAGGTATTTTTTAAAGAAACATTAAAAATATTATTTGCATCCTTATGAATACATGTACTAAAATGTCATCTCAGGAGTTAATTCTGAAGAAAATATCCTAAAAGATAAACGTAAGTGTCAAGGTGACAAGTAGAAGTTTTAGAAACTGTTAAAATTGACAAGTTTTTGGGTCAAGAAAACATTTGTGCAATCAGATTTTACAGATGTAGAGGAAGAAAATGGGAGATGTTATAGGAAACATTTTCAGAGGCTTAGTAAATTTCCCATAAGACTGATGGATACTTTTTTTTTTTTTTAACTGTTTTCTATTGGCAAGTTTGAAGTGAATTAGATGATCTGAGTCTGGAAAAATGAGCAAATGATGGAATTAGTTAAAGCTAGATAAATTACTATTTGTGTGAAAAACCATTGAATATCATCAACTTAAATTCACCTAAACCACCCTTGCTGCTCTGTTTCTGGTCCTCTTGAGGAAAAAGTACAAGCTTATATTCTGTAGTGCCAAAATGTAAATTAGTTTGTTTAAATGGGTAAAGGTCTGCACAGGGTTAGAATGAGAGCAACAATTTGTTTTAAAGGTGCTCGAACATAGCTGTACAAATGTAAAAATCTAGAATATTAAAAAATATCTTATTTAGATGACTAAGGAATCACTTATGCCTTAAGTAAACGCTCCTGACAATACAAGCTGGAGCACAGATGAACTTTTTCCTGCCAGGCTGCTCTACAGTGCTACTTGTGAGCAACCTGCTTTAAGACAGTATCACATCATTGAAATTCGTTGAATTTGCTTGCTTACAGCTTACGATCTACCCTTCAAAGCTCCTGTAGAGACATAAGGCTTTTGATATTAATGGAGGATTTGCATTATTTCAGTGAGCAGGGATCTAAATGAAGAGCTGCTCTCCGTCTGAACCAGACAAAGCAGCATTTTCTTGGGGTGTTCTTTGGGGCTTGCAGACTTATTAAGGGATTAGCTTTTAAGGTTTCACTACCTGCTCTGTGTGGGTTGCTGCCAGAAGGGTTCTTCCCATCTGGATCAGCTCCTAAAGCTAAGAATCTTAGTTTTTATTATTTTCTTTGTGGTGTTGGTTTTCGATGAGACAGGTAAATCGATCCATCCCATCTGAAGACGCACTGCTGTGGGACGTGACACAACAGAGGTGGATGGAGGACATGCCTGTAAACAGGGTCTGCTCCTTCTGGAGGTGCTAGGATCTTAGGTTTAAATCAGCCACGAAATAGCATTCAAAGGCTGAGGTGAGCACAGGGATGAAGTGTGAAGTGAAATCCCAACACACCTACAACTAAGATCTATTCTTATGAAGGTTAAGTGATCGTTCACCTACGCTAATTTTATTTCTTGATGTATTCATAGAGATATGTTTAAGCTAAAAGGCAGTGTTGGCACAAAAAATGCCAGATAGATTTAAACACAGCACAAACAAACTCTGGGTGAAGTAGAAATCTTTTAACCACTAGAAAGGTGGCGTTCCA
The DNA here is from genome assembly GCF_900496995.4 of Aquila chrysaetos chrysaetos. Classification (NCBI taxonomy): domain Eukaryota; kingdom Metazoa; phylum Chordata; class Aves; order Accipitriformes; family Accipitridae; genus Aquila; species Aquila chrysaetos. Next base: position 50,449,338 of record NC_044009.1, on the reverse strand, counting down.
GAGTAATCTGCCTATGAAAGCAAAAACGTGGCTATAAGGCAAACCAGGATCAGTTTAGGAAAGCAATTATAAATGGGATATGATAGTGTAATGGATTTGATGAACCAGCAGATCCCTTTTGGTCTTGCCACCTATGAAAAGAGGTTCTAAATGAAGGAAGTGTAATAACTATCTGATATGCTTTTGGAGATCGGTGTTTACACTAGTGTAAAGAGAAATGTGTGAAACAATTGCGCTTAGGAAGTTCATGCCAATATAAGTAATGTTGGGGGTTCTTCCACGGTTAGTTTGATATAGGTATAATCCAAGAGAAAATTCAGGCATCTCTGTTACTATAGTATCTGCACTGATTCATGGGGAACTGCCTGTAAGCTCAGAATTATCCAGATACAGTGTGTTTTGTTGCCTCAGGGTTACTAGTTATGGTACTTCTTGGATCAATGAAAATGCTAGAAATGCTTAAGGGCTTTGCTATATTGGTGTTAGTTGCTGAACTGAAACCCAAATTTGAACTCTGAAGTGTTTTTCTAACGTATCATGCCCCTACAAATCTGGACAGGGAGACTGTTGTCAGCTAAAATAAATAAATGTGTAGTAGAAAAGCAAGATGCTGATGTAGTTACAAAGTATGCCTCTAGTTTAAATCTCACCACATAACCTGCACGTACCTGCTGGGTTGCAATATTGCTGTCAGTTCAGAAACGCAGATGACTGTTTCCTTCCCTGCAGGTGCACAGCGAGTGGGTAATCTATAAGTACCTGTGGGTAGCTCCAGATGGCTTTTTTCTTGCTACCTTGTTGTACCTCCACCTTTCTGCTAAGTCTTTTTAGGCTTTAAATACTTGTTGGCACTCTTTAGTGGTTAGAAATATACCCGTAGCTTGATTTGAAAACACAGTATGAGTGTTTCAGAATCTGATTTTGAATAGCTTTTCCATCATGCTCTGCCTTTCTGTATGCACAAGGAATTTGGATCTGATTGTTCAGATCTTTTAGGAAATACCTAAGTCCCAGAATAAGCATAGGCAGAGGATGGAAGTCATTATACTTTCTATAGGGGGAAAAATGTCTCTAGATGGACTCATTTGCACAAACTGGCTAGCTGTGCCTTGTTGTTTTAATTGGAAGTTGACAACATCTACGTGTGTGGTCTCTGTTTTGAGACACAGATATAGTTGTCTGTGTTTTAAAGAGCTCTGAATCTGAACAATAAGTATTTGGAAAAGCAGGGTAGGACAAACTTCCGATTTAGACTTTGTTCACGCTAATTTGTGAACTACAGTAGAGTTAGCTCATTAGGGTTATGCTTAGGAGGCAATATGTAAATTATTTCTCAATGAAAATGTCTATTTTATATCTTCTATGGGAAAATTTTAGTTTATCCCTCCAAATTATTTTCCACCATGAAAAACAAAAATGGCAGCTCTTCAGCTGTCTGCTTGGAAGCCTCTGTTTAGAAAAAGTGGAACTGAAGGACCCTGCCGGGAGGGACCCCCAGCTGCAGCGGGGAGGAAGGTGCCTGGTGGCCCCAGCTCTGTCCTCCAGATCCGACCTTCCTTAGGAGCTCCCCTGCAGTGCGGCCAGAGAAGCTGCATGTCCGCTCTCACTCACTGCAGATCTCGGTTGTAACGTACTGGAAAACCCGACAACTCGGCATCCTGCTCAAAGGATTGATCAGAGTCTTCCAAGGCAGCCAAAATGAAATCCATTTATCCTAAGTATACTCTAAAGTTGCTCAATGTAGATACAATTGCACTTTGAAGAGAGGGCCACAAACCCAGGCATAGTTTCTAATTACTTAGTCATTTTAGTAAACAAGCTACTAGGACAACTCAGAGTATGTTTACTATATAGAAAATGTGTGTAGTATCTCTGCATCAAAATAGTTTTTCCGTATCTGTACTGTCGGGTCGGTGAAGTTGAACCTGTGGTTGGGCAGAGCACCACTGAGCTCAGTGCTCTTCTGTGTGGGGCAGGAGCCTGCCTGTGTGGACTTTATGGGGAAACGGGGTGATATTAAATATTTGGTTTTCATATTATAGCTTCCTTTGCATTTGACCACTACCTAACACAAAGGCTCCTTCCTGTAGTCTTAAAATCAGAACAATGGAAAGCAATAAATTAATACACGAAAAGGAGAAGTTTGCATATAATCAGCTTGTACATAATCTCACCATCAGTCGTTATTTACTCTGGTCTGTTGTATTTTTTCACACATCAGTAGGATGCCTTGGAAATTATTTAAAATGTGTCGGACTTAGGAGACTCTTCAGAAACACGTCTGTAGCAGTTATAGGTAAACACATATAAAAGCACTAAGATGCACAATCATCTGCTGCGGGAGAGGTTTGTGCCTGTATTTGTGTAGCATCCTCACTTCAGTGGGACTTCACGTTGGTTTCTCGCTCTGCATCAAGATCAGCTAAAACGCGTATCTGTTTAACTCATTATTTGTATCATTGTATAGAGTTGGCTTTAGTCACACGGTGTTGGCTTTGAAAACAAAAATCCAGCCCAGTATCACCAAGTTCCCGTGTGTGGCTTAAGGAATTACATATTCTGCCTTTTGAGAGTGTAAAATTATAGTTGTATAAAATCACCTAGCTGTTCTTTACCATGAGTTGCATTTTATTACCAATTTCAGATATAGCCATGAGGTAACAGCTAAAAAGGTCACAGTGCAAATACACGTGCAGAATTTAAACGAGAACTTATTCTTTCTCCAATAAACACACACCGGATACAAAGGAGGAATTGGAACATTTTCAGAAGGCAGCTCGGGCCAATCCGGCTCTCATCAGGGACCATTTCAAAGATTAGTTTCTGATGTCCATAGAAACATATTGTGCGAGCCTGTTTTTAGATAATACGCTGTTTCTGTGCATTGCCATCTCCTCTGAAAGCATTCCGGCTGCACAGGTCTGATTGCTGGATTTTGCAGCGTCCTGTGAGAGCTGCAAAACCTCGGCAGTCCAAGTGGACTGGCTGCCTCTGTAAAGTGAGCCTGTAAAGCTTGAGTTCCTTCTGGGAAAGAAAGCATATCTGAATATTGCCCAGATTTCAAATGACCTGCCCCAGTACTAAACAAAGATTCAAAGGAAGAGGAAAGGGGGAAACATTTCCAGAAATGAAACCTCAGGTGATCTGGTTTCTATTCTCAGCTCCGACACTCGCTTTTTTTGTCAGCCTTGATAAGTCATTTAGCTGTGCCTTTTTCCTCATCTTTATAATAGGGATAACAGGAGTATTGTAAAGCCAAAATCAATATTACTAGTAAAATACCGAGGGTCACACTTACACAGAAGGCCCACACAAGTATGTATGTGCTGTTTAAGACCTGGAAGACCGCGCAGTTAAACCCTCCGCCGGGACTGGGTGTCCTTAGCCCAGATACAGAGGATGCTGGCAGAGAGCAATCATCGGCTCGTGAGATTTGCTTTAACAAAGCACGGAGTGCCCTTTTTGGGTGACTCATACTGAGCAGCGATGCAGAGAGGGTCTTCCCACCCTGACAGGACTCATAATCTTCCTGGCCAGTGGGTGGGACATGACAGGGGCTATTTCCAAAAAGACGTTAGCACAATCTGGTCTTCTCAGTAAATATTAACAAGAATTAGCTGCAAAAGAGGTGAGAAAAATCTCGCTTTCCTCCCCCTCCTGTTCTTGGGTTCAATAGCTTGGGAATGTTTGGCTGAGCCTGCCACTGTTGTAGAGATGAGGAAGAAAAACCGTCAGAGCTGCACGTTCAGCTCTGACGGCAGCTGAAATGCTCCGGTGGCAGCATGCAGGTTGTGAGCCTTCTCCATCAGACCTCAACGGCCAGCTCCACGTTCCTGACTGAATGTTTTAAAGACTGAAATGTTAGAATACCATAGAATAGCATAGCATAGACTAGACTAGACTAGACTATTTTGGTTGGAAAGGACCTACAAGAATCATCTAGTCCAACTGCCTGACCACTTCAGGGCTGACCAAGAGTTAAAGCATATTATTATGGGCATTGTCCAAACGCCTCTTAAACACTGATAGGCATGGGGTATCTTTCTTTAAGATCTTTCTGAAACTTTCTTTAACTTTGACTTAGAGATTCATTTCCAAAAGCACAAACCTGTGGCTGTGAGAATCTCTGTTTTATAATCTGTCTGTTCAAGTTTCTCAAAGCTGAGTGACTGCATTATTGGGACGACGTGTCATTCCTGATTACATTTGCATGTTGGTTTAAACATAACACTACATGCCAGAGCTTCCTAACTGGATGTGATGCAGCATCAAAGTGATGTTTCATGCTCTGGGAACTTTAAAAAGTCATTGAAGGGAGAAAACTGAGATGCCTATGGGAGGAATGACAGAAATTTGGGTTTGATTCTACTCTTATCTAGGTAAATAGTAAAACATATGTTGACTGAGTTTGAAGCAAGATGGGCCTGTAATGACTCTGACAAGGTATATTGTGTCTTATGGTTTGTCAGTCCTAAACTTCTGAGGAATGGGATGTCCTTCTATTGTTTTTTAGAATTGCCCGTTTCTTGTAAATACATAGTAGAATAATAACTGCTGGTGTTTTATTTATAAAAATGTTGGTGGAGATATTTATTATAAATGAAATTAATTTTGAATTAGCCTCCTTTTCCGTTCATGAATGATTTTTGCAAACAATCCTCTGTTCTTATTATTCACTGTATAATGTGGAAAGAGACAGCTTATGTCTCCTCTATATCCCCTTGCCACCATTTCTTCAAATCCTTCTAAGTAGGGAAAGAATATTTGGGAGCAATTGCACTAACATTCTTGAAGCCACCTCATCTTCTCATCCAGACTGTGTTTCTGAAGGCCTGATACAGGACTGGAAGAGTCTGTGCATATTATGGAGTCATGCAGGCTACGTGGTGGTAAAACAGTTTGGGCAAAGATCTGCTACTGCATATAGGCAGAGAGGGTTATTTCCCAAAACATCTCAGACTGCTGTGTCAAATAATGGGCACTCTGCACCTCCATTCTCGATCTCTAATGTGTAATAAACCCATCAGATTTTGTATGACCTTTGTGAAAGCAAAGCTTATAAAGCTACTCAATACTACACCTTCACAGAAAACCCTGGCAGATTTCATTTTCACTGTATCAGAGTTGAGTTGTATGCAGTAGATAAGAGCTGGGGACATGGGAGACTATAAGCCAGCAGTATTCGAAAACATGCAAAGGGTCTTTAACTAAAATTTGCCAAATGCCTAGTGCCAGTCCTATACAAGGTCCTATAGAAACCACGATGAGAAGTAGAAGATGAATTCCTGCTCCACAGCCTGGTGGATCCAGCCAGCCAGTGCAGGCAACAGGCCAGCTGTGGAGCAAAAGAAGGTGGTACAGAGAGGGCAAGACACCAGGAGACAGTCACTTCCACTGGTTGTGGGTTATTTCGTTCCTGATTTTGCTTTTCCACTTTTTTTTTTTTTTTTTGAACATGTGCTGCTTTGTATTTAGTTAGTGGATACTGTTCCCAAGATTCAAATTATCTGTCTGACTTTATAAAAATGCATTATTTTTTTTCTCTAATCTGGGAAAAGTAGCCCTTACTGTTTGCATTCATGCTTGGATTCAAATACAAACCAATCTCTTGTTTTTGAAATATCCAGAAATCACTCCCTGCTACATACCCCAAAGTTTTTGATTAGACCAGATGTTTTCATAGTCTCAGTTAGAAATAATGTGTATGATGGAAGAGTAAAGATTAGGACTAATTGCCTACCATATTTCATGACAGGAACAAAATAAGTTTCATTTAAGTTTTGTAGAACACAAAAAATGTACGTTGAAACTAAGTAAAACAGAACTGGCAACTTTTTGTTCTCTGATGGACAAAACCTGACTAAATTACCTTAAAGCAAATGAACAGAGAAAAAAAAGAAAAACAAACAAACCCTACCTGCTTGGTTTTGGATTGCCTGTGGTCTGCGATTTTATGTGCAAAGTTGGAATCCAGAGGGAATCTCAAGCCTTCTTATACAAACTTTATAATGGAAATGCTGTCAGATTCTTAAGTACACAAGGCAAATGGCACAGCTATAACATGTTAAAAAAAAAATATGAAAATGCTCTGAACCCAGGGTGAAGGCTAGCTGTCTTGACACTGAACATAGAAAGGTAAATGATTGGAACTTTAATTACTTTGATCCGTCATGCCTTGTAGCTATATGTCAGCTAAGCCAACAAAACTGACACAGAACAAAGGCCATGACTGTTTCAACATCTTAACTCATTTCTTATGGTTGATTAATAAGTCTATTGAATGAAACATGTGATGAGAATTGAGAAAAACATCAAGTGTGTGTTTACACACACATACTTCCCATGTCATGATTTTTCTTCAGTGGATGTATTGGTTCAGACTATGGAGCAGTAAGCAGTGGCATACCCAGCGTACAGCTCTTACCATAAGCGTTGTAACTGGGAAGGAAGGTATATAAGCAATGTACAGGCACACTTTGGTGGGACGTTATCCTTCCCTAGGTTATGTCTATGTTTACGTGAACCCGCATGTGGTAACTTCTGGAATAGCCCGGATTCTTTGGTCTCTCATTAGCTATGGGTTAGCCTAAATTCCTGCTAGACTGAATGTCCTTGACCACCCAGCAGTTTCTCTGATAACAAGGGAAAGCCCCCAAAGATATAGTAAAGCCCGCACTCTAATATAAAGTCCAAATTTTCACAGAGATCTTGCTTCCTAGTCTACCGTCTTCTTTCCTTTCGAAACCCCATCCTTTCTCTGAGTCCTTAATATTTCAGTTGTCTAGCACAGAAGTCCGACGGGACAGCTCATGTTTATGACTCGTACTCAAGTGATCTCTTTCATTCCTGAAGGATGCTACGGATTTGCCAGAATGAGGCAACTACGAACTTCTGACCCAAACTTGGATCTAAAGCTTTCACTTTAATTTCCTCTTTGCACAAACTATTTAGTTCAATGTTGATTTCGGAGGTACTTCTATGGTTATACTAGTGTGCTTGATATTAATAAATGTGGTTTCCAAAACTATGATCTAATTGACACAGTTGTGATGAGAGAGAATTTGGCCCACATAGCGAAACATAAAGCCAATCATATAAACCGATGGTAACTGATAGATCATGTATGCGTGTCAGATGCAAAATCAAAACATTTCGATTAAAAAAATGTGTTTTACAGCAACTGCACCAGGAACCACATGAATAGTGAGGAAGAGTGTGTGTGCTGGAGCTGCACAGCCATGACATTGTCTACCACAACCCATTAGATCCTGTGACATCCCGGTGAGACACGCCAAATGGGGATCTGCCACGCCAGGGTGGGCACGGAGACGTGATCCCTCCACCTGTGTGATCCGTCCTGCCGGCAATGTCAGATTTCAATCCTTTACGTAAACCCTTTGCAGAAAGTAACTACCCAGGTCTCACATTTAAAGTGTACGTTGAATTACAGAATCAGCATTCGAGTTGAGATGGTTTTTCCTGTCTGTAATGTTGCTGGTATTTGGAGCTAATTTTTAAAGGAAGTCCTTCAAGATGCAGTTGAAATAGTCTGCACTAGATTTCTCACAACTCATTTGATGCTATTTTCCAGTCAGCACATCTAGTTCAAGACCCCTCTCTTCCATCATTTGAAGCTCTGGAACATTAAACACTGTCTTGTGTTGTAGTTTGAATATGAGATTACTTAAGTAGCAGTGAATATCTCTGCAACATATCTGCTCTACAAAGGGAGCACACATTTGGATGCTGCCTGAAATGCTAATATTTTACAGAAAATTATATAGAGCCGTTCATTAACTAGCTATTTTTTTCTTTTGTGCAATATTTTACAAAATTTGATTCTAAACTCTAGTTCAGCAACTAAACCAGTGATTTTATTTGAAGAGAAGCACTAAAGAGCTGGCTTTTAAAACATTAAACTATGATTTTGCATTTTAAAAGTATGCTAATACCATGAAGGATCAAATTGCTAGAATATTTTTATGAAATCAGATATTTTTTTCTTCAAGTTTACAGAGTAAAGTAAAATTGGGTATAAATAGAAGGCAGTCAATTAATTCTTTTGAGCTAGTTTATAGATTTGAGTAAATTCCATGTCCCGCAAAAGTTAATAAGAGTCCTTTTGCTTTGATTCAAATGCTGTCCCGATATAATCTCCTGAATTTGGCACATCTTTACTATACGTCTTAATGCAAAACTTGTCTTATGGGGCTATACAATTACTTTCAAAATTTTTTTACAACAGTATGCATTTTTTGAGTACAGTATTACGAAATGGTGTGTATGTGCACGTCTTTCAAACCAGTTTGATATTTGAATGCACTATTACTGTTACGGCAGCCTATTATTACTCAGGCAAATAGGCAGTTAATTTGGTGTAAAATATAGGAAGTAAAATACCCACATGAGTCCTTTACATAGGCTTCCTACCCGGTGAGTAATAGTGTAGCAACCTTCTAGAAGGTAGGTATTTTGCATTTAAATAGCCTCTAGTAAGGACATATGTAATAAGGATACTTTTGTTACACACAAGCATAGCTGGAATTTGTCTATATCAAAAGTGATCTTTGTGACCTACTCTGATTTTCATTTTCTGTCACTGTAGAAAGTTAATCCAGATGACACTTTGCTAACATCTTTGCTAATATAATTGCTAATACATTACTAATATCATACATTGCTAGTAACTGAAATTGGCCGGGCATTTTTATCCTGAAAAAATAAATTAATGTGTAAATAAGAACGATATATCCAAATTGTACAACGTGGATGCTTGTATGATGACGCAAAAAGACCTGGGAATGGCACACTGCAGGAAAGATCAAGGAAATGTCAGATATATTCCCATTTGTGACATTGGCCGGCTGTCTGCCCTTCAGCAAGTTACACCATGACTCTGTATCGTGGTATGATCACATGGTGCAATACTTAGCTTCCTTGGAGAAGTGTTTTAAGATTGACAAATGAAAACCTACTATATAATACACTATCAAATGCAATTATTATTGAGTTACCAGTTACCATTATTGAGTTATTAACTTGGCAAAAATGTGTCTAGAACAAAAAGGGCAGCAAGATAAAAGCAAATACTGATAACGTTTCTGTTCTTCCCTCTCTGTGTAGACATCGGATGGTAAAGGAAACAAATCCTTCACGTGTTGTCTGAGCCCAGCAGGGAAATAGAAATGCTTTCCAAAAACAGAGAAATTAAACAAAAATGCAAGCACAAAAGGAACTAATCCTTCATATTTATCTAAGAACTCCTGAACCCCATTTGGATAGGTATATTCTTTCTTGGGGCAAATGACTTAATTTAAATTAATGTTATATGATCTATAAAAATATTTTTTCAGGTCTCTTGGCTTTTCCAAATGAAAATTGAACTTTCTAAGGCCTTTCTCCATAATATAATAAACCTATTTTTAGTTTCACAAATGTTTAGTAAAGAATGTCTTATCCACCTGTAAGAAAGTTTGTTATTCAAGCCTTGAAGAAAACACTGCAAAATATTGTATATGGCACCAGTATGCCCCTGGTATAACATAAACATTGCTAAGAACTATTTAGTGACTTTGAAGACAGGAAAGCTAGAAAATGCAACGAGCAGAAAGCGCTGGCAAAAAATATCTGCTGTAAATCCTTAGGACTGTAAAATATACCTGTATAAGTAATTAAAACTGTGTAACTGATACTCTTTCATTTTTGATGACACAGTAATGAGTATAAGAAACTTGATATCTTTAGATTAGAGAGCACCCATACCTGTTTCTTTTGCAAATGATGTAAAGATGTCTTGAAAGACAGAAGTGGTTTCATAAATGGTGCTATAAGTTATGCTGTGAGTTGGGTTTCTCTATTCCAAAGTCTTGTTTGTGGCTCCAGTCTGTGCTACACCTCAACTTTATTATAGTAAGTGAGGAGTGATTCACATATGCTGAGTGTTTTTATTAAGAATTTGTTTTGATTATGGCTGAAACTGATTCCTCAAGCCAACTGTCTGTATAAAGAAAAAGCATTAACTGTAGGGATAGAATTGATTAGTGAACATTCCTGTCTGGTAGCATAAGTAAAGACATCAAGGGAGGTGGAAAAGAAAGACATGAATCAGCAATCAAAGAAGATAGGGCAAAAGAGACTGGAGAGGTCACCTAATGCATCCCTGCCTCAAGGTAAGATCAACAATACCTATGTCAATCTTGACAGATGTTTGTTTAATTCTTTTTAAATGCCTGCAGTAATAGAGATTTCCTAACTTCCTCGGCATATTATTTCAGTTGGTAACTATCCTGACAATCCAGAAGTTTTCCCCAGCTCCGTACCTAATTATTTTTTTCCTACAGTTTAGTTTTCTCTTATTCTCTTAGTAAGTATCAAGAAGCACTCACTCCATTAATGTCACAGATACATTTCACCTTTTTTGAAGACTGCTACCATTCTTCCTCCGTGAAACAGCTCCCTTCCTCGTCAGCCTCTCATTTCTTTTCCACTCGCAGTGAAAACTGGCTCTAAAAAGCAAAATTTCTTCCTCCTTCTAGAGATACAGAAAGTTCAGCTTTATCCCTCACCTTATTCAGAATCGAAATGATGTCCCAAGAGATTTTGTGAAAGCACATTCTCGCCTTTACCTTAAAGAGATTACCTCTGATTGGGTACTGGTTACAGTTAATATTGATTAATCCTGAAAATTTGAGAGCTAAAACCTTTTTGGAGTCCGATTTTGAGAACTGTACGATAGCATCAAAGGAGCATATCCCAGCTTTCCTCCCTCAGTGGCATCTTGTCTAGCCAGTGCATGCTTGCAGGGCTTCATTCTGGATAAAAAAAGAAAGAAAGAAAAAAAAAGCCATTTCTAAGTATGTGCAAATTCGTAAGAGACTTCAGTTACTGTCCTGTTGCTGTCTTTTTAATAGCTGTATGTGTTTCCTTAGCTGCCCTTTTCACTTTTGGCTAGACTGGTTGAAAACCGGTTGTTCCACAAGAAAGCTAGTTTCAGTGGGAGCCAGGAATTGGGTTACATCTCACAGATGGACAGAGAGACAGAGAGAGAGAGAGAGAGAGGTAATTTTTTTATATATATATATATATATATGTATGTATATAAAATTACCTATGAAGTTTAGCTAAAGATACTTATCAGTGATTTTTTTATACTGAACTGAAGAAAATTGCAGCCAAAGATGACAAGAATGGAACATTACACTTAACTAACTCAGTTGCTAGAAACTTAGGTTCAGCTTCAGCAAGCTGTAGATTACAAGTTACACTGATATTAGTTTATGTTCATTAGTTTAAGCTGAAAGCCAGTGTTTATTGACACAACTATTTTTCTAGCATCTAAACAAATAACTTTCAGTATCTTTAGGCATTTTCTTGAGTTACAGTGGACCACTGCAGAAATGGATTACTCAGGTAATGTCGGAAAGATGCTTTTCTGCTCAATATCTGTGAAATTCTAGGAAAAAAAATCCATACTAAATGATTTTCAATAAAGGCAGGGACACAGTATGTTATTTTCCCTTTGCTATCCTCTTCTGTCTTTGTAAATCTGAAATATGTTAACTTGTTACAGATTGGATTTCATCAAAACACCTTGAACTTCTGAAGCCTTGATTCGAGCCGACATTAATGAAGCAAACGTACATTGTGTAATACAACTTGCATCACCATGCAGCAAGCCCAACAGCCATGTTTCCTATCGAGCTACTTGTGCTTCATGTGTTCTGTTTCCTAAACTGACCTTATCTGGGCATTTTAGCACTGTTTAGCTTGCACAATACTACTCAATAAAATGCCCAATATTTAAAGAATCAAGAATCATCTTGTGATTCATCGTCACAAATGCCGCTGGCTAATTTATTACCTGTATCTCCTGCAGAAAGTGAATTTAGTGCCCGTTTGCCATTTGAAACCATCCAGACCTGAGGATTGCTGACTTTGGCTGGGAAGTTCCCACAAACGTGTATTGTATGTGGTATGTGTAAAGAAGAGGGCCTCTGGCCAGGACCCTTTTCACGTGGTACTTCCTTGATCAAAATTAGCAGATGCAGTTGGTTGGCCAGTGAGAAATACCCAGTCCAGCTCGCCCAGCCCGTAGCCTTTTCGTGGTAATAAAATCCTAGGTATGAGTCAAAGTTGAACTTTGTCGTGATAGTACAGGATCAGGAATTCATGACTAAGATAATGCATCTTGAAAATGTCAAAAAGCAGATGGAGAAAATCCTGTCATCTTGGTCTATATTTTTCAGCTGTTCTTAATTTAAGCCTATCCCAACCTATATATTTATTCCACTCCATACACTTCAATGAAACACGGGGGGAGCGTGGGTGGTTACTTTTCCTGAGATGGTGATAGGACATTCATAGTAGAAGAAAGGTCTTTTCAGGTCAGTATGTCCCCAGATTCCTTATTCCTTAGGCTTCTAAGGGCCTTTGCTAATTTAGGATACCAGGAGCCTAAGCAAGTGTCATTTTTCCAGTTGAGATTTTTGCAGGACAGATTTTCATCTTCTTGTTCAGCAAATGGTGCTCTCCCCATCCCTGCAAGCTTCCTAACTAGCCTTCTTATATATAGTGCTCTGTCCCCTATGTGTTAATGAAGATCTAGCAACAGCAGGCAAGTTCTAAATGGAAGTAATAGTGTGTGAAAAAGCCTGGAAGAGAGACCTGGAAAGTTCTGCTTCTTGGTGAATATTATTTAATGTAGGAAGAATGAGGTACTGAAGTGCTTTGAATGAAGTAATGAACCCCTTTATCAGTCTGTCTGTCTATCTATCTATTCATCTAACTATTTATCTAGATATTTATTTGTACTTCACTCAGGGAAAATATACAGAAAGAGCTTAGTTAGAAACCTGGGATTTGGAGACTTTGGAAGGATATATCTTGTATCTGCTTTCCTCCTCATATAAAAAGATGAGAGCTTTGTTTTGAAACTATGGCATTCTTGCGAAGGACTGTAGGGTTTAAAATTCACATTTTGCTTCCCACAATAATTGTTTCCTTTATTTTTTACTGAAAAAAAGTTTGCAAAGGTTTATATATTGGCATGCGAAGTCAAATCATGCCACTTTCCAGGTCTCACTATATTTCCTCTTCAGTTATATTTTAAAAGTTTAAATATTCAGCTTTACAATTATCATGCGAAAATATTAACCATTAAAAATGACTGTGGGACCATACATTGCCAAAGGTGGAAATAATCCTGCTACGGGTGGCACGGAGCTGACAATGTACAGATAATAAAGATAATAAATTTCACTTAAAAAAGAAAGCTTTCTGTAAGGTGAAACATTTCTGCAAATACTGCAAATGAACTATAGCAAGCTTCACAGACAAATGAAAGTACTTTGAAATAATTTCACCCAAACTACTGCAATAGATAGCCAATTATCTTTAGTTTACAAGGCTACTTTATGAAGGGGAAAGTCCTATCTAATCATGCAAAAGTCCCAGATACTGTGCAGTCCACTTTGACGTATTTACTACCAAGAGATGCCAAACATCTCCAGAATACAAATCTCTTACAGGATACCAGCCTCCATAATACTTTCTAAACAATCCATAAATAATTCTCATGTGAAAAGTTATGGGCAAAACCAACCCTGATGGAAATTTCAGCTGCAGAAAGTTTGCCACAAGAAAACCTCGGTGGCTTTCAAAGGAGAATATTTTATAAGGCTTGTTTAGCCTGAAAGGTAAAGAAGGCTGTGCTCAGGGTGAGGACTGTGTAGGACAACCGGGAAGAGGGCAACAAGCAGGGATTCTCACCATTTTGCCTCCTGAGGAATTCACTAACAGCTAGAGGACCCCTGCACGCACTGGGATACACCAGAGTGGAAGGAAGAAATCTCAGCTGCCCCATCCTCAGATGTTCTTGTGGGACACGAAAGATCTTCACGGAGACAGGAGCAATTTTCAGGTCATCGTGCCTAATCCCAATTTTTTTTTCCGCATTATCCGATTTTAATTAAGGCATAAATAAGGCTCTTCTACCCTGTTTTCTGGAATGGCTGTTTTTGTTGTGTATTTAAAACATTAATCACACAACTACATTGCTGACCTGTAACTTAGCCCTAGACCTGGAGGACAACTGAACTGATTTTCAGCTAATTGCTTCTGTTTAATATGTAGTCTTTCATATCTAAAATGTTAAAATGTTTTGTCATTCTTCTTACAATTTTTTTATGGAGTGAATTTATACAAAAAGTAACTAATTCTTTATTCTTAAAAATTACTAAATTTTACCTTCAGGATCAATAAACCAAACAAACAATTTTCAATTTCTTTGGAATTATTCTCTTCCCATCCCCAACAGAAACCTTGATACTTTAATAGTTTTTCCTCTGGAAAACACACACCTACACTTTCTCCTTCAAATGTCATGTTATTTTGGGACATAGCTTTTCTTGAATAATATTATTCACTAGTACATGATATACTCTTTAAGAAAAGAAAAAGAATCCAAATAATTTTCTTAGAAGAGTGCTAATATATTTTAATTTTAACACACTAAAAAACAAAAAAGTTCATAGCTTACTTATGAAGGGAAAGTATCCAAAATACTTACTGCTATATACTGTGTATATAGCAGGTTCAATATATTGCTTTTCTCCTATTACAGGTTAGACCGTCTTTGATGAATTCACGTACCATGGGCTGCATGAATTCTTCCGAATTCAGAAAACTTTCATTTGGAGGTATGATTCCCGTTCCTTCATGTCTTTTAGCTTTTCACCTGGCTTTCCTGAAATAATCAGTTTAAAAATATTGTTGTAATTTTTTTCCTCAAGGAAAATATTCTCTTACTAGTATAGCACGTATTTCAGATTTTTGCATTTTCAAGATTTTTTTCCACAAAACAGTGTTAATTTCAAGTCTTAAAAAAATAGATGAAAAATTGTATTTATTTGGTGATATCTGTCTTTCTGTTGCTGTTTTTATTTTCCCACTACCATCCTACTTATTTCCACTTAATTTTAGTCAAGTACATAACACAGAACAGAGGGCAGAAGAAATATTTTTGGCTGAAGACAGTGGAGTAAATCACAGCTCTTGTGAGGAAATGTCATGAATATCTATGTAGAACAGACAGGACTTAGATTTTACGAGAAGGAGATAGAAAAGTGCAACGACTCAATTTATCTACATCTGAATGATAAAGAACTGACTGAACCCTTCTGGTATTGAAATCTATGCTTTTAGAGAGAGTATTTTTAATTTTTTAAGATAGTATTTTGGTCACTAAACCATTTATAATTCATAAGGTCAGAAGGAACCATTGCAGTGATATAGTTTGACCTACACAGTACAGACAATAGGGCTCCCTAAATTAATTCCCACTCAAAAAAGAGTGTATCTTTTAGAAACATAACTTACTTTAATTTGAACACATGTTGATGGAGAACCCACAATTCTAGTAAGCTGTTACAAGATTTTTGTTGCTTCAACTCTTGAAAAACATACATTTTTACCTCACTGACATAAGGCTGTCTTGAACTTCTGTCCGGTGGTTCTCGTCTTACCCTTCTTGACTACTGAAGCATTTATTATGAATATCCCATTACTCTTGTAAATACCTATGGACTGGTTGAGTCACACCTTGAATTTCTTTTTGATAAACTCATAGACTGTGTGCAGAAAGCGTTTCCCATTCCTTTATTTCTCATGGCTCTTCCCATATTTTCCTACCAAGGTAATAATTTTTATTTCTCTGCTTATATCTATATTACCAAAAAGTATTTTCAGTCCTCTGTAACTTTTATTAATTAAGACAGACAATAAAAGATAACTGTGCGGGTAGACATACACAGAGTATTCAGGATACTAGCAGTTTTTTGCACATGGCATCCACTGTGTCATAACAGTGGTATTTGCCTTTGTAGTTTCCTAATGGTTTACATCTTAATGCTTATGGAACATTCAGAAATTGAAAAGTCCGGTGTGATAACTGGTATGGCATACTCTTCAGGAACTGGGAAATAAAGGCATGCTACGTATTGACTCCTCTCAGTCCTACACTGGCTTCTCTTCTTCGCTTTTGATGTGGGTTAGAGAGTCGGGTTTTTTTCCCCCATATAGTGGGAATGAGACTATATAGCACACATTTAGTTTAGGTGCCTGGAATACACTTTTTTGTAGATCATGCCCATTCAAGCCTCCCTTGCTATTTGGACAGATGGCTGACTTCTTGAGGAAATGGTTCGATTTTTCCTTATCCACACTGGGAAAGGACATCGTGTTCTTTCCCAAGGGCAGCGAGTGAGGACTGGGAACCCTCCACCCCACGTACAGTGTTCTGCAAAGGGGAGGGCATCGAGTGTTTTCATGAGCTGAAAGAAAGTCTGTGAAAACTGAGGGAAAAGAACAGCTGAGACGCTATCACCATCCCAGATACCTCACTAAGCTGGATAATTTGTCCGTCACAAGACAAGTCCGACTTAGGGAGAGGATTAGTGTAGCTAATGCCATAGACACTACTCACTGAAACATCTTCTGTGTAATCACTGTATTGTTTTTCCCCTCCCTGTAGCGAGGTGCCGGAGAGGTCCAGCTCCCTCTGCGCTGTCCTCACAGAGCTTCCCGATGGCCTGTGCCGCACCAGATCCTACAGTAACTGGACCTATCTTAAAAAAGACATGCACAAAAGCAAACCAACCCCCCTCCCAACTGTTTTCGCTTTTCAGTGCGAATAACAGCGAGCACCACCCTGATTTCATACCTGTTTCTTTAATGACTTCCTTGGGAAACGAGATTTATTTCACTGTAGCATCATACCTGAAAGCCATTTGCCTACTTGATTCATCTGTCTAGCCTACACGTGGGTCTGTGCTGCGGCTGGAAAGCTCTCCTTCCTTCTCAGTGTTCGAGAAAGAGTCCTACTCTTTTTGTCAGTGGCTTTTGCCTTGTTATACACAGGATAACTCTGGCACTGTATTCTCTTTATCTGGTTTCCAGCAATATGTCCATCACTGTAGTAGCTCAAAAGCTCCTTTTCCACCACGCCAGGCAGAAAACTCGTACGTGTAAGAAAATAGATGTATGTGTCTGTATGTATGCTGCTGATGTTCAGCACTTGTGCTTTTCAAAAACACCTTGAGTTAATAGTATGCTATACATAACCGCTCATTCTTATTCTGTATGAGTGAGTCTTTGTTCCCTGAATTTGCCATGGGCATTCTGGTGTTTCAACTTTATCTCTGACATATCACTAAGATCATGTTCTTTTGCTGGCAGGTTTGAAAAAATAAAAACAACCCACAAACCAAAAGCAGAAAAACCCCTAACATATGTAACCTCCTCATCTGTTTTAACATAAGCACGCAAATTACATTTTTAATGTTCATCAAGAATTTTGCCAGTTCCAGATCTGTAACATTTTAGTAGGTTAAATATTGTTTGTTCATTTAATTGTCCTATGTGCACTACTGCATACTCTTAACTTTTTAACTAAAAAAAATGGCAAATATGTTGGTTTTACACCGGTTCCGGGATGATACCTAATGCTTATAGTTTTCTCCTTAGATTTCTCTTGCGTTCTTTTGGATCTCTTTGAAGTGAGTAGAATGGTTTCAATGTTGACCCAAACTGCATTGGTTACAGGAGATAAGAAAAATATTTTAATATAAATAGTGCATAGACAGAGATGATAAAGACAATTTCAGGCATATAGAAAAGGCAGACAAGGAAACTGAAATCAAGCAATTTCTGCTTGGGTCTGGTAGATGACTGATTTCACACGCTTTTCAGCATAGGAATGTGGATGTTCATGAAAACTTGATCAAGAGCCATATCCAAAAGAGCATTTGCATATCTGAAATAGAGTGTACAAAGATTTTAAAGGCCTACATCCAAGACTGTCATCCAAAACTTCCTTTGTTCAGACATACTTAAGCCTGCAAGCACCGCTGAACTTCAGCACTCCTTCGTAGGGGGAAAACAAGCTAGCTGTGAGAATCTGACGACCTCGTCACAGTGAGCTGTAGGGACAGGCGTCATGCACCTCCTTCTGCTGCCAACGGTGTTAAAGTCACACCGGTCCCAGGAGTACATCTGTGCCTTGTCACACTGAATGGCTCATAATTACCTGCACGGTAGAAAATCATTACATAAATGAGACTGTATGTGTATTGCTTACTGTCATGATGAACTGCAGAAAATGGTAAGGAAGACTGAAAATGTATTTTTATGTTATAGTTGATACTTGTATTAACACTTTGAGAGGCTGCATTCAGCAATTATTGGCGATGTTGAGCAAGAGCAAGTAGAGCAGACTCCAGAAGCTAAGGGGTTTGAGTAAAACCAGTTCAAACTAAATAAGTGCTCCATTGTCTAAGGAAGCAGTGGAGCGAATAGGTTATATTCAATAAAACATTTGGTACGGAGTATAGGATGTACAGAATTAAAGTACTACTGGATTCAGATTAAATTTGAATAAACTGCTGTTACGAGGACAAGTGTTTAAAGTAATATATAAACTGCCCAGTGTCAGCTTATGTAGTCTAAAAGTTAGTTTTCAGGCTGACCCTATTTAATTGTTTCATTGCTGGTTTGGATGAGGATGGGGTGAGATAGAGTTGAGATTTGTAACTGATCATGGTTTAATGTAAACAACTAACTATAGTGGTGGTTTTGGTTTTTTTCCTGGAAGTTTTCTAGCTGTTTCTAGATTTGTGATCTTAGGGAAGTCACAAACCATGCAGATCCAAAACCATAATTCATTTGGCTTTATCTTGTGCTGGGCATTCCCTGGAAGCTGGCAACCCTCAGTCCCGGGGACCCAAAACATTCCAGCATCCCCTTCCCTGCAGAAAGTGGACTTCAATCTTTGATTTTCTGCATGGCTCCTCCACGTCATCCTGGTTGCCATGTTTATTTGCAGCAGATGAAGGAAGAACGTATTTGGCAAGTTCAACATGATTACAAGCTGCATTTCCAGTTGCAGAAACGTCCCTACTGTCAAGAGGTTGTCCTGGACCTCTTCGTTCTGGGACTACTCCTGCAGTTACTGCCTGCATACAGGGGACTGCAAAGGGGGAACTTAACTAAGGGAATCCATAGCAGTCTTGCACATTTGTTTCCCTTGGATTTAAAACTCATACCATTGCCATATAGCCAGCACTAGGCAGATTCTGTCCAGGGGTGGTCTTTTATTGTCTAATGCAGCAAATTTCCAACAATTACTTTCTGCTTGGTTGCTTTTCTCTGTCCCGTTATAACCAAGAGATAAAGTTACTTATGCATTTAAAAGGAGGCACATTTTTTTTTCTTTTTTTCCTTTTTTTCTTCCATATAATTTTTTCTCATGCGTCAGGGAAAGGAAGGTTTGGGTCTAGAAGAATACTTAGTATGTAGGCAAGACTGCCACTGATTTTAGTGTTCTTGTTTCTCAAAATGGAGAATTATAATGAAGAAAAAGCATACATGGCAACATTAAAGGCTTCTATCAGAGCTGTGTATATTCAATGTGGCAGTACGTACTGGAGTTAGATGAGGCCTTGTCTGCCATCTCACAACTCCTGACAGCATTGCATATTTGTTTTTTAGTGGAAATTCTGAAAACTTGTGAAATCTGGTATTTGCGCATTTTTTGCCTCTGCTGCTAAGTCATTATTGTCTCATCTCTCAGAAAATGTATCATCCAATTTTAGAAGCAGACTTCATATCCATTGTTCGGAAGAGGGATAGACAGTTTTGATTGCATTTTGTGTTATAAACAGCAAACTCACTATAGAAATGGCTGGACTTATTGCACTGAAAAACCCCTCTACGCTGAGGGCACTGTTTGCATGAAAAGCCTTCTGTACGTAATGTGAAAGTTTCTACGATTGGGAACTGCACAGTAGTAGTAGTTAGGGCTTTATTACTTAGTTCTAATTTGTATTGATGGCCTAAAAAAAGTAGCATGCTTTGCAGTTCTATGAAAGAAAAGATTATAAATGGAGATTAATTATAATTTTGCTAGCTCAGTACTTGTAAAACTAAAGCAATTTATATTCTTTCTCTTAATGATCTCCATTCCTGATTGCAGTAATGTAATCTAATTGTGATTATGATAGTATCTGAATCATGTGGGCCTCTATGTGATTGGAACTACTCTTTGCATTAAAAAGTAATTTTGGAGTAATGATGAAAAGTTACTGTGGAAAATTGGCAAGTAATATATTTTACTCTGTATCTTAAGTTTCTGCTTTCATTTTTGATTATATCTTATAGCAAGGATAAGTATGATACTATATCAAGGATTTATTACATCAAAGACTTATCAATGATAACTACGAGTATCAAGGATAAGCATGATATTATTGGAATAACACAGATATGGTTGAGGCAAGAAATTGAGGTTTTGAGATACTAGTCTGGGCTTTGTGGAGGGAAAGACTAGATGGAGGAGGAGCCGTATCAGTATTCCTGGGAGATGAGTGTCTTCAGAGAGAAATGCTGCAAGTATTTTGGCTGACATGGCAATGTCAATTCTGATAAAAGTTAAACACAATAAAGGTAGTCAGGTGGTTTTCTGAATGATTCTTTGAACTTCTAGGTCTTTGCTTACAGATGAGAGAGGCCTTCAAGAGCGCCAGAACTTTGATAAAGATGGCTTTTAATTACTCCGTTATTGACTCCAATAAGGTAAAACTAGGGAGGGAATACTCACGTCTCTAAAGCTAACGTAGGATTGCCTCTAGTTTCTTGTGTGTTTTATTGAATTGTCTTTCAGAAACTATTTTAATTAATTCAAGGTTTTGAGCCAAGGGTAATAAAGGGTGTTGAACTGGAGAGGTATGAAAGATCCAGTGGTCTCGACATCATTTGATTTAAAATATTTGTTGAGTAGTAAAAAGCAATGCAAGCCTTATGGCATGCCGACTTTGAGGGAATGCAAAGTGTGCTAAGGAATTTTTATCAGGATTTTATTATAATGTATGGTAAATCTACTGAAGAAAATTGGAATATATTTCAGAAACAGTTGGAGGACATTTGAAATTCATCCTGGTTTAAGTCTAAAGAAGGATAAAGGTAACAATGCCCAATGTGGCTAAGTAGGGTTGTATAGTAAGGAGTAAGATAAGCAATAAGCACAAGGTGTTGAAAAAAATATACAAAATCTGGTAAGGTGGAGCAGTTGAAAGGCTATATAAAATAAGCAGAAGCAAACTGAAAGGCTAATTAGCAAAGCAAAAAGGAAATACTGAACGCTAACTGCAGAAAAAATATTTGAGATGATAATAATATCCTGTGAATATATTCCAGAAAATTGAAAGGAAAAATAGATCCACAAATCATGATAGTGTGGACAAAGACATTACGGATTTGTTTAGCAGGTTTTATTTTTGTGTGTGAATACACAGATGCAGATGGATGGGTGGATGGATGGGCAGATGGAGAGATGTTGAACAAAGGAGGAGAATTTTGCTTTAATATTGCAATGTGCATCCTCACCTGAAGACCTGACAAACGTGACATATATCACAAGATTCATTTCATAATCATTTAATCTGACCTGATTGGTAATATGGGATGCAAAAAATCTGATTTCAAAGAGTCAATCAATCTTTAAAGAAAACCAGACCTATTGATAGCATTCATTATGGCCAATACCCACAAAACTCGACAGGGTAGCCCATAACTCCGAAGGGAAAGCGGGAGCAGAAGGCGGTATGCAGCAAGTGTGGGTATATCTCAGAAATCCAAGGTAACTTAATCTCATAACTGGTCGAGTCTTGTATTCTTTACTCCTGTGAGTATATCTGAGCCAGGGCTGTGCCACCATCGGTGCCCTTTCTAACCCAAAGTCATCAGAGGCGAAGCACCAAGAGGTCTGGCTCCACACGTACGTCCTGGCCGGGCTGCAGTTCCCTCCCCTGCAGCACAACATGCAGTTAAAAAAAAAAAAAAAAAAAAATTACTTATGACAAGCTGTAAATCTTCATTGTCCCTTTTTGCTACCAGAGGGGGTTCCAGCACTCCCCTCACGAGTTAAAAAGAGCTCGGCTCTCTCGTGACTTCTGTTTCAAACTTGTAATTTCTCCTAGCTGCTGTTTGCCTCTGCTAATGGTTTGCATAGCAAAGTTTGGGCTAACCTACAGCTTTAGCTTGGCTGGCAATAATAAATGCATACGAGAATTGTTTTCTTCAGAATGTCTATTGCTTTTCAGAAGTGGTTTTTTTAATAGCCAGTATTATTGTGAATTCCCCCATGATGCAGTGATTTTTGCTCCCCCTGCTGTCACTACAGCAGCAAATTAACCAATCCTTTTGCCCACTGCGAATGTGTATTGATAATGTTGATGCACAGGATATTTTTGTTAAAAACAAACACTTGCAGCAAAGGGAGTAGGGAGCCATACGGTATTTAAGAAAAGCCAGCCCAGGGAATATTCCATATTTTAGACCCCAATGGCAGCATGTGCTGAGCGAAAAGTCGACAAAAATCGATCAAGTGGAAAGATTATTTGCTCTTCTAAAAGACTACTCCAAACAAGAGAGAGTTACCAAAAAAATAAATAAGGGGTTATATTACTAACCCTCTTTGTGTCTGAGAACGCTTAAAAGCATGCCTTGGAATAACTCAGAAATACTGCACTGAAATTATTGCTTTAGACTGAGCCCCTTTCAGAGGTGTTTCTGTAACAAGCTTTTCTTTGCTTTCCAGTGATCTATCTGCTGCCAGCTCTTTCCTTCAAAATTAATTTTATTTACCTGCTGGGGTTCTGAAATGCTCAGAGAGACACTCGAGAGGCTGCGTGATGGTACCGGGGCGGGGACGTGCCGCCTCTGCCTCTGCCTGCCTTTGGGCAGTGCCAAGGCGGTCCCCGGGAACCGAATTTTCGGGATTAGAAGCCTCACTCTGCAAAGCGGTTTTCAGTTACTCCAATTAGCAGTCCTGCTTTTTGCTGCAACCACGTATGTCAGTGGCTATTTAAAGAATGGAATATCTATCTAAAATATACTAGCCCCTTCTCTTTTTCTCATACCAACAGCTGAAAATCTTCCCTTTATTCTCTTTGCACCGTAACTTTCCCTGCCTGTGACTGACTACCCATCTGCTGATTTTTTGAGGGTTGATGGGGTATTGCAAGGAATTGTTCACACGGTGTGCAGTGGAAACCACGGGTGGAAATGCTACCCGGGTGCAGAACATCACCGGGGCACGGCGGGGACGGTGTCCCCTTGTCCCGCGTGGAGGTGAGTGGTGGTGCTGTGCCCCCATGCCAGGGAGCATCGCTTGCTCGAGGGGCATCCCGACCGAGCTGGCCGCCACTGTTTCATCTAACATCTCTTCTTCTTAAAACAACGGCAACGAAAAAAAAAGTAAAAAAGGAAATATCGGGCTAGAAGGCTTCCGAAAGGAGGCAGGCGGGCTGGCAGGAAGGTTTCTCCCGCGGAGGGCCAGTTTCTCAGCAACGCGGCCCTCCCGAGGCATCGGGAGTCGGGGGCCCCTTGCCCCCGCGAAGGAAGTTCCTCGGGTGCCTGTTAGACATTGAGCGCTTTGTGAGGGGCTGCGGGGCCGGCCGGCTGTCTGCCCGCTCCCTTAAGGGAACTTGACAGATCTTAAAAAAAAAAAAAAAAAAAAAAAAAATCAATTTTAAGCTCACATGCCCCAGTGGGTGCCAAAGCCACTTCAGAGAGGCTGAGAGATGGCTGAGTCGACAGGATTTGACTTCCTGAGGTAGAAAGGTGACAAACTCCATCATGAGAAAGGGGCAGCTTAGGGCCTCCGAGGCCGAACCTGCTCCCAGGATCCGGGGCCCGGCGCTGTATTGAACCTATTTATCTCTTTCATGGGCCCAAGGTACCACGGGGAAAGAAAAGTTGTTCAAAAAAACGCTGGCAGAATTCAAGGGTGTAAATGATGAATTACTTTTCATCAGCTGAAAGGAAACATACTCCGGAACAATACTGAAAGGGAGCAGGAGCATCTGACCTTCTGCTTCAGAGCAGCCAATATCTTCATTCAAGAAGACAACCATGAAATTACACAGAAAATGGGATTGTCATGAACAGCCCCTTGAAATCTCAGTATACAGTCATTACTGCATGGGAAAAAGCCTTCATCCACACATCATAACTTGTAACAGACAAGGGGGAAAAAAACCCACCCTGAAAACGGGCCTTGGAGTTACCAGTAGGAATGTAGAAAATATTTGTTGATTCAAACTTTTCCCCTGTAGTCTCCCAAATCATTGTAAACAGACATAACAATGTTCTAACTCCATAGTAATACTGGCTTTCTGGCCACAGACAGCTCGTTGGAGCTGTTTTGTAAATCAAAAGAAAGGAAGAGAGGGGGAAAGCCAATCTATCACTTTATTTATATTATCCGTCTTTGGTGAATGATTTATCATTTAAGTGCTTTGAGAAGAGAGTCCAGAAACCGTTGTCCAATTAGTGCTGCCCTCTTAAACCGCATACTATAAATATTCGTAATTATCAGAATCACAAAACAATGTTCATCAGAGCTTCATATTCAGGGTAACAACTTATTTTCTGGGTTTGCCTAGCAAAGTTTATATTTATCCAGATTAGGCAGAGAATAGAAAGCAAACAAGAGGCTGTTGGTTTATTTGAGAATGAAAGCAATCACAGAGAATGAGAAGCCAGGAATATGGGGATAAAAATAACACATTTAACTGTTTCTTTCTTTATTCTTGCAGATTTCTACATTGACTTTAATTAAGCTAGCCCTGGGCTAGTGGGCATGGAGAGGTTTGGGGTTTTTTTATTCTTTTTTTATTTTTTTAATTCCTCATTAGGCTGTTTTTTCTTTAGCTCTTGTGGCTTTAATGACTAGTCCCATTAAATAGGTCAATGGGCTTCTTTTATTTCAAGTTTTATATAGACTCATATTCCACTGAATCTTAAACACTGAACACCCAAAGTCTTTCTAGGCATATTTCTTCACTCCTGCAGATAAAGACGCGTTCCTTTCTCTTTTCCCTTCTCTCCGCATCAGCTGACCTTTCATTGAAAACGTAACTGGGGAACGCTCGGGAAAGCTGACACCAGTCTGGGCCAGCCACGTGCAAAAATACCATCCAGGTAAGTGCTTGGCCGAGTTTTGCAACCTGTGGGCAGCGGCAAGGAGAAGGAAGAGGAGCAAAGGCACTCTGCCTACCCTTAGACCACCTTCCCTGCCCTTTCCTCCTCCGGCTGCATAACGCTGTTGGTAGGACCGGGAGATGATGTATACGGTCAACCCATGCAGTTGGCTATTTGGACAGCCAACCCGAAGAGTGTGGGAGTCTGACTTGAGCACGAGTGGTGCACAAAAAGGCTGCGATCTGAGAGGCAGGATCTCAGGGGCATCTCCAGTGCTCCCCGCTCCCGTGGGAGGGATACTGCAGAGCCTCCTGCCCTGGGGGGCTGCACCAGCCCTTTGCAGGGCACAGGGACTCAGACTGATGGAAAGAGAAACACGAAAGGGAAGTTGCCTTGCGAGGGAGTCAAAAAGACTAGTTACCTAGGAAAAAGAATAAAAAAGAAAAATCTTGGGGTTTGAGTAGGGAAAAAAGCAAACAAACTGTGAATTAATGAGATTTATTTATTCAACGCCAGGAGTGAGAACGTTTTTTACGTGACTTTGCCTGATTGTCAGTCTAGACCATAACTTTATGCTCCAACATTGCACGTGAGATGCTCCCACCTCCATTTCTGCTTTTCAAGCAGCAAACAGCAGCAGGGCAGTGTCTCCTACATGCTTCTGTAGCCCTACAATATGAATTACTGTGCACAGGTGGTTTGGAAACAGTCACTTCTTCTAGGTGGTATGGATATTTAGAGAGCTGCTGTACCCTGCTCTTCTGCCCAGCGGTCTGCATGGAGTACCTTCTCCTGAGACATGAGGTTGGTGCCATCGGTTCCTCTGCAGCGAGTTGGGGCTCTTTGCTTGTGAATACTTCACACCTGGAAGAGAGAAGCAACACTATTGACTTCTCTGAACGCTTCCAGCCTACCTGAGTTGCTGCACCACAGGCGTATTAGTCCAGCAAACACCATATACTGGGAATTAATTCTCTTCCTCTTCTCCCAAGTCTTTATCAGGTCCTTGACACACATTTTTGTCATGCAGTCTTTTAGTAAAGTAGCCCATTCTAGCACCAGATCATGCTGCACAAAATGTTCAATGGCACTAATGTGTCAGGGAAAAATCTGTCAGAAAGGTGTGTACAAACGGGGAAAAATTGTGGTCTTCAGTGGTTGCCACAGGTAGAAACACAGCAATTGCAGTGCAAAGTGCAGCAAATTAGGTGACTGTGTGCTATTTTAAGATTCAAATTCAGACACCCCTTCAGAAACAATTTGAACCATGTTATTTTAAGTGCAATCTGGGCTAAAAATAATCTGAGTCTCAACTCGTACCTCCTAAGCATGTACTCAAGACAACTAAATTGGGAATGAATCAGCCCATATGAGTTGTAAATCCCAATCTAGAGGTGTCCGCGTGTCTCTGCTGCCCCTGAAAGGAGCCCATGGAGACTTTGCTCCCCAGCCCAGTGCCTCAAGCAAGAGGAGATGAATCTTATCATCTAGCTGCGATTTGTAGAGTAATTAGGACCTTGACTGTGACAACCTATAGCCTGTCAGCAGTCGTGGTTTAGCTCATAGTTAAAATGCCAGTGGCAACTATATTGCAGCTATTCTAAATATATCCATATTTTAACTAGATGAGGTGATATGTGTGTTTGCAGAGATTTGTTTAGATATACAGGGTAGTGTGAAAGGACTCTTTAAAGTGGGATTGAATCCATTTTATTGTCTGAAAGGTGATTTTTGATTGCCTTTTCCTCCTTTAGAGCTGAATGGTGATAAGACCAGCTTTCCTGCAATGGGAAAGCGGGGAACCCTCAAAGTATAACCAAGGAGTGGCAGCGGGGTATCGTGAGTACAAACCTGTCACGCTCTATTCCACAGCAAAGGATGCCTTTTATTCAGATTTAACAGATTAGGCGGGTATAGCTAATCAAGCAAGTTGACCACTGAGCAATCTTTAATGCTTTAATAAACTGACCTCAAACTACACAAAGTCTGTGCAGCTGAAATTTAGAGTCTTATTATATACATTGCTTTTTTGTAACTTGCATATGTTTCAGCACACTGTTAAGGAGTTGTCATTATCCTAATTATAATTAAGTCACTTGAAATAAATTTGGAGATAGTAAACAGTATAAAAATACCTAAATAGGGAGCTGGTCCATTGATTT
Organism: Aquila chrysaetos chrysaetos; assembly: GCF_900496995.4. Lineage (NCBI taxonomy): Eukaryota > Metazoa > Chordata > Aves > Accipitriformes > Accipitridae > Aquila > Aquila chrysaetos. The sequence goes on along the minus strand of NC_044009.1, from coordinate 50,422,141 downwards.
TATGGCTAAGTCATCACCTTATGTATAAATGATTCTCAGATGCCACAATTGATAAACAATACCTTTAATTCAGCGGTCAAAATGCTGCTATTAAAGTGGAAAACTGATTGAAAAAAACCCTACTAATGTGAATACCTCTGTTTCCAAGCAGAGTACCGTATACCATTGAACCATGTAAGCCAATCCGAAGGTAGATTGAACTTTTGGCATACAGATCAGTGTTATAGATGAGAAATTTTCTTCTGGTTGGGAAATGCTCAGTTGTTCTTTCTGGAGCGGGGAGTTTTCTATCCAGATCAGAATTTCTAAAGTATTAGGCACCAGAGAGGCAATTAATGGGATTTTCAAAAGTGTCTGGGCACTGGATGCCAATCGAGTTTCTAGGTGATTTTACAAATGATGTCTAGAACCCATCTGCATCCTTTGGCACCCAGATACCTTCAAAATGTCGGCTTTAGATGTCTGCCTTGATTCGTGATGGATATAGTCTGTAGCACAACTAATTGTGACTGACAGCACAAAAAGACAGGTGCAAAATTGAAGCACAGGTCTAAAGGCTTGGTCCCATGTAGCTGATGGACATTTAGTATATTTTTAATGTTTCACTTTCACTGGCTCCTTAATTAAATAAAAATATTTCAGATACAGCAGCAGAAATCAACTTCTTTGACTGATATGAATCCTGTTTACTCTCCAACTCTGAACTCAGCAGGTTAAGTAATTGGGAGACAGAAAAGTTCCTATATTTCTATTTCCAGCTGGTGGTACACAAAAGGCAGGAAGTTATCTCATTAATGGGGCACCAGCTTTATGCAAATTATAGTAACAAAAAGGCTTCCCTTCATACTTTTCATAAATTACCTAATAAAGTAGGAATAAATGGCCATATTCAAGAGCCTTTGTTGTATTTTTAGCACAAGACTCTTTCTGTTACTGCAAATATGACTAAATGTGCCTTGTTCAAAAGGGGTGTTTATGAAATAAGGCCACTCAAAAGCTTTTATTCCTTAACAGCCTTCAGTTACTTTTATGGCACAAAATTAACATAATTAGTCACAGAGAATAGATGACATAAGCAGCGTGCCATGCACAAAAGGGGAAACCAGTATCTAAGGAAGGTATTTTGAGAGATCAAAAATTTTCAAAGTGCTCAATACTAGAAGGTCCTTTTTATTTGTGCACAGCCTTAAGATACTTTCTTACTCCGTGAAATTCACATAATGAGATGCAGCAGACAGATGACATTAGCGATGAGCCATTAGAAAGAGGTCAGTTTCCTCTGAAAGATAGTCACTGTTCCTGCTCGTCATTAATTTGCAGCTTCAAAGCAGTGAGCATATGATAGTCTGGCATGTTAAGCAAGTTGCAGTTATCTTTAAATAACCATTTTTTTCCAGTTATTAGAAGCTAAAGTTTTTAAACTTCTGACTGAAAGCAAAATTAAAGCACGCAGCAGTGTAAAAAGGCTATGGAGAGATTAGAAAAAGGAAATCAAATATGTTTTATAAATGAAGTTAGCTTTTCCCCAGGGAAAGGCTGCCTTAACTTTTAGTTCAAGAATTTGGAGTTGCATATAGACCTCATAGACTTGATTGCTTACTGGTAGATGAGAGAAAAGGAACTATTTTTAGCTGTTATCTTCTTCTTGATTAACATGCCCTGATCTAAAGGGCAGAAATGTACAACTATGTAAATAACATTGCAGCCCAGAAACAAAGATATCCCAGACGCTTGAACAAGGTGAGAGAAGATAAGATGATCCGCTGTGCTTATGACTTGGTGTGAACTTTGGTTACATCTCTGTTTTGGCAGTGAAATATATTTGGATATTAAAAAAAGCTGGGGAGACTTGGATCGTGTCTTTTCTATAAAAGATTAGGGAGTAAGCAGAAGTGTAGTGCAGTAGGCAACTCCAATGTGTAGCACTGAAATCTTGGTATAAAAAGACTTGTCACTACTCCAAATAATGTCACATGTCTAAGCTGGTACTAACAAACGCTCTTGTTTTATAATAAATATCCTTTCATTTCTACTCTTCACTTCATACTTAATGCTGAAGCTATGTCACGGGTGATGCCTCAGAAAGATCCCAGTTTAAGCAACCCAGTCTGGTTGTTCAAGGCCAGACTTAGTCATGCTGCCTGGGCGATGCAGAACAGAAGACAGCATTGCTAATGGATTTACACTATGCCAGGGTTACCAGAGTTAACCCACGTTTGAGGAAATAATAATCTGCCCTATAAACTTTATCATTAATGAGAGTCTTTTTGCTTAATTCAGTGGACTTTTGGATCATGCATCAACATGATCACGTAAGTCACCCGGATTAAGAGCGTGGTTTCCCTGCTTTCTCGCTGTCACCCTTCTGCAGAGAGAGACCCCAGCCCACGCCTACGCTACTCATCTCAATTCCCCAGGTGCATGCTTGGCACACAGTTACCCATCCCCTGCACCGTCAGCACCACCCCTGGCACAGCTTCGGCCAGGAACAAGATTTCTTCCACAACGCAGACACCACGCTGCTCTTAGGGAGGCCAGGCAGCCATAGAGAAGTGATCCATACCATGTCCCTTGCCCTCAGAGCCAGGCAAGAGGTCCTGCCTTGCTTAATTATAAACTGATTGAGGTAGAGCCCCTGGGATCCACCCATGGCCAGCCACCCGTTAGCAGTGTGTCCCTTTTCCAGCCCGTGGCAGGCCAGGCCAAGCCTTGTAGGCATCTAGCGTAGGTAACACTGTTAAACATCTGAACTAGGATGGGATGAAGCTGAGCTTGAGTTCCTATGGAAAATCAGCTAACCGCACAAGCCCGGGGGCTATCATTCATCTATGGTGTTTTAATTTGGACTGGACTTTCATTCTGCGCAGTGATTTACTTGGGTTGAAGCTGGGTTCACTGAGCGAGAAGTGCAGGATGTTTTACAGCCTGGCTGTGGGCTAGGCTGCTTTGAAACTCATTTAGAACTACCAGTAATGCTATGGTTTTTGTCAGACAGTTGGATCTGGTTATGGATGTATCATAACCGGTTGCACAGCAGAAGCATCTGAATTTTTGGATTCAGAATCGAATCCAGGTGTAAATTCCCCTGAACCCTCGGGATACCCCAATTTGATGTCCTACCCTGGTTTCCTAGGAGCAATTCCAGTGCTACCCGGCTAATTTAAAGAGCTCTAGCTGATTTAAACCGGTGCTTCCAGTTGCACATGTATCTAATGCCAGCACTGCTTCAAAACAACTTATTTACTGATAGAGTTTTTATCGACATGGGATTACCAATATTTTTAAGAAGAGAAACTTTTACGTACTGAGCCTCTGGAGTCCTGCCTCTGAAAGTCCTGGTTTCAAAGGAGACCATCCCTTTCTGGTGCTTGGCGTCAGCACTGGGGTCCTCACTCCCCAAGGTGGAGTGTTTCTGAACTCGCAAACATTCCCATTGCAAGGGGAAATGCAACCAGCTGAAAATTTAGGAAACAACTTGTAAAATAGACACGCACAGTTAAGATCAAGATGATAAAATAAATAGAAGGTTAAAAACCAAGCAATCCTTCTCCCCCTCTTTCCTACAGAGAAAGACCTACATTTAGGACAGTGCTCTCCCTCATTTTGTAAGAATGCTCCTTGAGTTTGTTTTGCTGCATTTTTTAATAGTTATTTAGATAGGGAGCAACATTTGTGGACTGCATTTGTATGGCATGTTAGAAAAAAGAATCCATTTATTACATAAAGAGCAAAGGGAGACTGGACAGATGTTGTTATATTAATCCCAACCCCTGGCCCCTGCTTGCCTGGTTAACCGAGACATATAGCCATTAGTTTTGAAGTGCAGGAAATCTTCTTTCCTTTCTTGGGACAATAAACAGAACATTATTGAAACCTAAATAAGTGCTGTCAAGTTTCAATATTTAGGCCAAATTTTCAGCTGATTATCAAATTTTTTCTGCTGCAGAAAATGTGAAGTTTTAAGAAAAAACCTGAAACCAAAACCATTTTGCCTCAGAACATAAATATTTTGATTCTGAAATGTTGTTGTTTTTCCTAATGGATGCTCTAGTCCTGCTCCTGTTATGCTCTTTGTGTCATGCCCTGCAGCTGTACCACGACTCTTGTATCCTCCTGTGTCAGCTAACCAAAGCACATCATGGGGTAACCGAGCTTCTCAAATCATCTTGGGCAGAGGTGACACAAAGTCCTGTATGTTATTTTTGTGCGTGCTCGGTGCCGCACACGCTTAGTACAAATTGGGCGCAATCACTGCCAAAACCAGAGCCTTCCCCGTGCTCTTCTTTGGGTCTTCAAATGCTGTATCAGGTCACCAGTGAGTAGGGACAGGGACCGGGATAAGACTCATGACATGAATTCCTGTGTTGGCCTGTGTGCCTTTTTTATGGTGCAAGACCACAGGTGTCTTTGTAGGAAAGAGAAAACTGGGAGACCTAAATCTTAGGTGTGGAATTGTAAGTTATTAACAGACCCTTGCTAAGGCTTGCAGATGTATCAGGCTTTCACCACACATCTTCAAGGAATTACTGAAACTCATGTATTATCTTTATGTCCAAAAAGTGAAGCAATTACTGTCAGCAAATGCTGTTCTCAACTTGTCTGTGCCAAAATGGGTAAAATTGATTCCAGCTAGTTTTTCTTCTATTTTCACATATATTGCATGCAAACTATCAAGAGGTAATGTGGAGATGGTCTCCTGAAGATAAGCTTATTATGCCAAGTCCAAAAACTATGGTTGGATGACTTAGGAGAAGGGAAATATGAACATTCACCAGATGAAATAAGCAGCACTGAAAGCTGATGAAATGCCACTGTGATTCCGCCAAATCAGTGAACAGGTATACATGAGTAACAAGCGTCAGTGCAGAGATGTGTCAGCTGCAAACCTGTTCCAACAAACGATATACAGTGAAAAGAAAGATAGGGTGTAGGAGCAGTGTGGTCAAAACGTGGAGGAAGAAGAGAAGGATTTTACTGGTACTTGAAATGAGAACTTAATGCCTTTTAAGTGCCTTTTATTACATTTAGCCTGCTTCTTCAAGGGAAAATATGGTTTGCTTGTGATACATTTATAAAATTATTTCTGTTCCTTGCTTGTACTAACTTCTACTTTTTTCTACTTTCTCTTTTTTTATATAAAGCTTAAGTAAAGTAATATATCACTATATGTCTTTCCCAAAATGAAAGTTGTCGTCAATAGGAACTTATCACTATAAAACTTCCATTTGGCTAATGTTATCTTAACTAGACATAGTATAGCCACACAGGTGTCTTCAAAAGGAGCATTAGAATTTGTCATGTAGCTTGATTCCAATATCTGAAGTGTATGAGAATTAACATCCAGGCACTCTGAAAGCCTTTCAGAGTAATGCATCTTGGTTTTGTTTTCATTGAGATGAAAAAGAAAATGAAAAAAAAAAAAAAAAAAAGGGGAAAAAAAAAAAGCCTTGTTTTTTCTTCACTGAAAGGTAGAAAATATCCACAGACACTTTTTACTTTCTCTGAAAAATTTAGTGTAGACCAAATCCCAGCATGCTACTGATGAAGAGTTCAGGCTAGTCCTTGACATTAGACAGTAGGATAGGATTTGTGAAAGCGCTCTGCTGACTTAATAATACTCCCATTTACATCAGCAGGAGTAAATTTAATCAATGCTGAGTGTCTTTCAAAGACTCATGCCTAAAATGTCAAAAAGATGCTACTTCAGAATATTATATTTGAGTCTGATTATGCAATTATTTTTTGTTTGGTCTTTTGTTAACTTTTTTTTTGACAATGAAGGTGGTGTATGTAAGAGTTATAACTAAAAAGATACACTGAAGTGGAGATGTTACTGGGACTAGATTCATGCAATGATACGGGGTATTGTCAATTGCTCAGACTAGAAGTTTTTCATTTTTGTAATTTTCAAGTCCTGTGTCTGCCATTATCAATAATTTCTATAAATACCATAACACCAAAAGTAATTTTGGAAGATGGATACAAAGGGGAAGTACTGCAGAGAAAAACTGAAGGCTACCAGACTTTTCCTGAGATTCCTGTGGTAAAAGGAAACCAATGGTAAGGAAAGAAATACAACAAAAGGAGATGCTAGCAATTTCTACATGTCATATTTCAGAATGGATTATATCTGCTTTAACTAATAAGAATCTATAGGATGGAATGAGAGAATTATGAATTGGATGTTCTTGTTAAGGTCTAGTTCAGTTTAATTAAAACACGAACTCTAAAGCAATATATATGTGCATGTGGCTGTGCACACATAGCCTGGTTTATATATCAACACGCATACAAACCAATATATAAAATACAGACACCCTTGTTCATTATACCTAAACTTTTGCTTTAAACACAAAGCTTTATACATTATTTTAAACACATTTTTAACACATGTTAATAATATTCATGCTGTTGCTTTGAAAAATCTGCGAGATGTGGTTAATGAAGAGAAACTGCAGCATAAATTGCATGTAAAATATGCAATCCACAACAACATATTTTTTCTCAAGCTACAGTTTTTTACATTAAACATCTTTTAGCTTGTTTAAATTTATTCCCTATTGTTTATAAAGAGCATCATCAGCCACCACTGCTTGAAACAACTACAAGTAGTAAACCAGGCAATCTTCTTACTTTAATAAGATTCTTTGGTTAAAAATAGATTTTAAGTCTATCTCACATTAAAGGATGTAAATCCTAATGAAATTGCACAAAATGTTTCTCATTTTCAAGGTTTTTTTTCCATACAACCAAACACTTTTTTTTTTTTCTGAAGTTTCACCAAAGAAAATAGCCGTAGGTTTTTTGTTGTTGGTTTGCATTTTTTTTCCTGCTGTCACTGGACAGTCCGCTGTGCGTTGTCTGACATGGTTTACTAAATTAGCCTCATCCGAAGGTCCAGTTCAGACGTCTGCACTAGCACTCAGTAATATGTTATTTTATTAACATGTCCATGAGATTTTTCACAATATCTCACCAAAATGCCCTTTGCTGCAATTTCAATGGCCTGCTGGTTTTGCCTGTCCACAGTTGTCATGGATAACAATTCATTTCCTTCCCCTTTGTTTCATATTGCATGTATTTTTATGTGCAATTTTTCCTCAGTCTCTTCTTCTAAACAACAAACGATCCTAATTCCTTACCTTTTTTTTTGCCTCAAAATTCTGGTTTTCTAGACATTTATCATTCTCACTCTTCTCTTTTAGACTCTGTCCTGATTGTCCACAACTTTCTTGACCTGGGTATTTCATGACTGTGTATAGTACTACAGCTGGGCCAAGTACTATTAGGCCAAGAAGTGCAGCAGGTTATTTCACATCTTTTACAGTTGTATACATATGCATGTACCCTGAGGTGTTACGTATCTTTTTTCCACAGCATCGTGACATTTAGGATTCTGATCTGCGTAACTGTCATGCAGAACTACTGCCTTAATAGAATGTCCCCTATTCTGTATTTAACATCCTCGTTACTCCTAACTAACCATAAAATTTGCATTTTTCCTTCTTTAATTAAATGTTATTTTTTAGGTCATTTCTCCAATTTGACAAGGTCTTTTGAATTCTAATCCTATTCCTTAATGTACTGGAAGTCCATCTCTGCTTGGTGTTAGATGTACACGTTGAGGAGTTTTCAATTGCAGCTTTTTACCTTTGGTGTCCAGAAAACTATTCCCTCCTTCTCATACACAAGAGATGAGTTAGTACTCAGTAATCAATCCAGGCTTTTACAGCTTAAGAGATTAGCCCACCGCAAACAATTGTTTTGCTTTATTATTTTTAGCAAAATTAGCAAAATTGCTGACAATCCCAAGACTATAATTTATGTCAGAATCCTATTGTGGTAAAACCTATAAAAACACACAGGAAGACAGGGACCCTGATTCAAATAATCTGGTGAAAAAATAGACACAACTATTGAGCATGACAAGGAACAAGTAGTGACTTACACCCATAGATCATTCCGTCAATCACATTAGCTGTATATGCAGCTTTGCAGGTCTCAATCATTTTAAAATATGTGTCAATAAACGAACACATGTTCGCCTCTGAAGCCATTCATCAGAAAGCTGATTTCTTACTGCCGCCGTGGAAGTCACAGATATTGGAAACCAGGAGAAGAGAGCCTGGGACCGGACAGGACATAAATACGGAGGAGCGCAGGGAGTGGATGGACGTCATCTGAGGGGTGGCATCGCTGAAGAAGCAACGGATAATACGGAGGGAAAGGTGCAATGCTGTGAAGGTAAAGCTGGAAAAAGGGTGCAAGCATAGGCAGAAAAGGGTGGCCGACACACAGGATTTATTTACGCGGGTCCTACAGAAAAGGAGAAAGAGGCAGTCCCATGGATGATAATTTCACTGAAATTTTCACTGAATTGACTTGGAAGCCTGAAAATTTAATTTGGTAGAGATACATAAACACTTTTATTTCTGTTGGTTTTGGTTTTGCTTTTTTTCTTTTTCTTTGGGGGGGGGGGGGGGTGTGTGCTTATGAAATTGTTGTTCTTGTTTCCATGTCTCTATTAGCACAAGCTTTTGATTTTCCAAATTCATATCAAATTTATGTTTCACCCAAACACCTCAGAGCTGGTAAAAGAGTAGAGGCCAAACGAATAATTTTGGAGTTGAGCTAAGGCATAGCAGAGATGAAGGGGTGAAGTTTGACTCTGTATTTTTGCATTGCTTCTTTCAGTGAGCCTGTTTGAACTGTTATAAGTGTGTTGCCAGCTATGCTTGCTTTTGCTTTCAGGTGTGAGCTTCATTGTATTAATGCTGCTTAGAGGAGCAACAAGCTACATGGTGTTACGTAGACAGACTTTTTGGTTCTGCAAATTAAACCAGGGCTGGTTTGTTCCCTTCTCTTGTTGTATTTGCTATTCCACTTTCTCATTTATCTGGTGTCTTCTTGATTTCTTGGGACGTACCTGAAGCCTGGTGTTAGTAGTGATGGATAGAAAAGGTAGAGGGAACTTAAAAGTATTGTCGGTTTTCGCTAAAGGTCTTTAGGAGGAGAGATACAAGGCATATTGGAAATTGAGGCACGGTCTGCATTGAGCAGACTATAAAACGAGTTTGAATTTGGGTTAGGAAGAATATTGACACTATTGAAATAGGTTTGGCCACCCTTAGTTCAGAGAAAATTAGTGGAGCCTTCATAAGTTTGTGAGAATTACTGTTCAGCTCCATATCCAGCAAGGCAATTTGCTGTTCTCCAGAGATACAGCTGATTTTAAGAGTTGCAGTCGGACCTTAGGCTCTACACTTCACTCAGCAGGATCATATTTGAGCTGTTTTGGCTGTTTGTACTATTTTTGAGTTACAGTATAACACCCTCAGCTTCCAAACTATTGCTGTGTGAAGGAAAGAAAATAAGTCTTATATTTTCATCTAAATTAAAGAAGGGAATGAGTGCTGAAAGCCACAGTTAGAGGTCACACATAGATGGAAAAAAATTGTCCAAAGTGTCCCAACTGCAGGCTTTGGCTCAGTAAAGTCCCTGCCTGGTTGTGAGCACATATATGTTTAATGGGCTTCCCACTGACTATCTTCTCAACTCAGAGAAGTTGAGAAGCCTGAAGCTCCCATGCCGCGGCATCGACCGCAGCCTGAGCAGGTCAGAGCCCTGTGTTTTCCCCACTCGTGGTGACCCATCTGGGTAAGGAGTGTGGTGCTGCAGCAGAAAACAATGGAATTGAAAGAAGAATCCTATTAATGCCGGCTGCTCTAATGCGAAACCAGATTTCATTTTTAGACTTCTATTTTCTACTTTAATTATATAAATCTGAACATACTTTTGAGATTATGAAATAAGAGTTGAGAAGCCAGTTATTTTTCATCATTTATTTTTAAAGCAAATTTATCTTTGAATTGTCATCTGTTAAAATTCCTGAGAAGCAGACCACAAATGAGTACAATATGAACATGATTTTCCATGCCAGCCCGATTCAAGTAAGAGATGTAAAGATTTTTTTAGGCTTCCTTTGAACACTTCAATTGAATACAAAGTGTGACCAGTTCCACCTAAGCAAGCCATGGGTCCTTCTCCAAGTTTACAGTGTATATGTGCACACATGCATATGTACATACAAAACTAATACTAAGCTTAGCCATGTATTGGCAACCTATACTCATTAAATCTTCAGTTTAACAGATTCTGAAACCTTGAAATACTCTGCAAAAAGGAACAGCTATGGGACTATAGGAAAGAACTAAAAAATGCTTTCTTGGAACTAGCACAGTGTAGGCTCCTAAATGCTTCCTTTCCTTTATGGTAATGGTCTGCCATTTAATGTTCCAAATAACAAAACTTGAAATTTTGTTTCATATTTTGGATTTCTAAGAAAAGCTATTGTTGTATTGTATTAAAATGAGAGGGATGAGAGATCTACTTTATGTGACATTTTAGAACCATACTTTATTTTCTTTTCTAGCATATTGGGTAAGAAAACTGCTGCCCTTTATTATAGTTTTTAATGTTTATTTAGCTTTGATCACCTTTTAATATAATATTTCCATTTCTCTTTATAGGCCTTCTCCCTAGTAATCATTAGACACGACTTGTTGGCTTTCTAAACTTGGGTTTATTGGCAATATACCTGTTGTCTGCTTTATGCTTGCTGGTAGTTTCTGTGTATTTTGCTTTGTAGTTACGGGATGCTCTTCTCTGTCAAAGCCCTCCAAACTCTTTTTTTTCCTCAGGTTCTGGTCATCATGTGTCACAACATATCAAGTCCTGTTTGTCATATGTAGACAAGCCCTGTCTTCTGGAGATGCTTGTTTGGTCTCCTTAGGACTGAAAAGTTTGGAAATTCCGTCCTTACAATTAGTTACTTAAATTGAAAATTAAGGGATACTTTAGTTAAGAATGGCCATATTTGTCTTCACATGCATTTCACTTTCTTCTGCCGAAGTGCTTTCGATTAGCAGTCAGTGGCATCTGTTTAACCCAAGGTTTATCATGACCAGGCTTTGACTATCAATACAGCCACATGGTACTTTTTGCTATACAAAGCTTGAATAATATCTATGTCAAATATCTTTTAATAATACTTTTTGCATTAATAAGGCAAACCTAGAAGTGTCTCACCTGGCCAAGGATCCTCAAACATAGGCTTAGTATCCTGGAGTTTTGCTAGCCCCAGCCAAAAAGTTTTCCCACCTGTGGATATGCTTTAACGTAAGTCTGTGCAATAATGCGATCTTTCTAACCAAGTATGTCTTCTCCAAGGATACTGTGTTTCTTTTCAGGCCACTAAAAGTGCTTTTTTTTTCTCTCGGTGGACTGAAAGATTACAACTGTAAAGTAAATCCTAGTTCTTCCTTTGTAGCTTACATATTTGGCATCTAAACTATGCCAAGAATGATTACTTTTTTGGGGTCTGGTGAAGGATTCTGACTGTGATATAAAGAGGAAGGAATATAAGAAAACCAAACATTTATCACTTTGCAATTTACATACCAAGTTTAGCTCAGCTATGATTTAAAACAGCACATAAAACCCCTAAATTGATCATTGAAAAGCAAAGTTGAGCTTAACTGCAGCAACGCCATAAGCATTGTTAGGATATATTAGAACAAAATAACTTAACATTCTTTCTTGATCTCTCCTTGAAATTTATTAACTCCTTGGTCCTAGGAAATATAATTTGATCTCACTGACCGTTGTGGTGTATTTTTGCGTGAACTCTGATGGACTGAGTCATCCATATATATCTCCAAAGGGTTGCAGTGACAACTTAGCGCTTTGATTAAAGGTTGCAGTGTTTATTTAGTTGCTTTTATTGTGCTTGGGAGTCTCTCCTGCTAAATATATTTACTTGAAGCCAGAACCCACACTTGCAGGTTTCTCCTGCTAACCAACCTTCTGGGACAAAATCAAGTTCCTGAAAGCCTAAGCCCAATATACCGCAGCGCAATTACAAATCGAATAGGGAAAGGAAATTGGAAGGAGCAACTAAAGATATTTTACTCTTATGAATTAGTACACAAATACAGATTTATAGTCTGCATATGTGTTTTGTTTTTACTGATGGCTGTAACTAAGGACACCTGTAAGTCAGGGGAAAAGGGAAAGAATGAAAAATAAAGGGAGGAAAAATGTAATAATACGCAGCATTTCAGAGCTGATTTGGAGTCTGTTATGTGAGACTTAAAAACTTGTTTTTCTTTTCCTGGAAAACCTGTATCATTTAGCTGGTGTGCCTTAGTGTTAAGTATGAAATATAATGATTTTTTAAAAGATTCTTTCAGCGTTTCCAACGGAAATGTTGAGCTAAGTGTAGAATTTGTGGGATCAGTTAGCTTATAAATAATGATCCTTTATGCTGGCATTGGGAAATCCGTGTTCCCACAGCTAGTTCAATAAAGCAATTAATATCAATGAATGCTGAAGAAAGCAAATCTCCGTTCACTTTTGTCCGGATTAGTTAACATAAGAAAAATCCCATTCCTCTCCTGGAGTATTTAACCTTCTCCTAGGAAGACACGCTAATGAAAGGTAAATAAAATGTGCTGCTTGACATGTGTTTGCCATTCCTCCCCGTTCCTCCTGTCACACACTTTCCCTCTTACAAGACATTAACATTTTTCTCTGAAAATCTTCACTGTAGTTATTTTGTTTCATGCATCCCTCTGTGCCAAACCTGTCTTGTCATTAGCCCTCCATGTTCCTGCTGGTGTTTCTAGGCTAGTTCCTGCTCAGCTGAATTTCATTACGGAGGGACTTCACCTCCAAAACTCACAGATAATGTGTCTTAAGCACACACGGCGCTGAAGTCTGCTGCGTAGAAAACTCCTGATTTACTTGGCATTGCATTCGATCTGAGGGCAAGTGTTTCTCCTCTGACAGGGCATATTTCTGTAGCCCACGTAAAGTTGTCTACTAAAGGAAAAGGCAGGTCTGTCCAGGGAATGGGTGTGGTTTCCCTGACCTCATCCAACAGTGATGAATTTGTGTGTTCAGGCTTTGTAGATCAAAATTTTTGATAAAGCGGAGTCATAAAACAGCCCTGAACTTTCGCTGCATTTGGCTACATTATCTGAGATTTCACACACAAGCAGTAAAAAAGCTTAAAAGATTTTTATCTCGGAGCAGCCAAGAAGTGTGGTAATAAGGTAAAGGTTGAGAAGCATTGTTGGCATAAGAAATCCCCTGCTTACACTGGATTTATAACACACCCAGTTTAGTAAGAATTGGCACTGCCGAGCATTTTCTGACAGTGTTGGGATAATATATTGCAAAAGGCAGAGTGGCCAAGTCTCACACCTGAGAAGTAAGACACACTTCATTCTGCCGATGGAGAAACCTAAATCAAACTTTAACGTTACTACAATGCAATTACTCCTCTCTTAGGAGCTCCAACTGTACAGAGTTGAGGTATAAAACTTGTGATTTTGGTATACTGTAAGAGTTTATTAACCCCTTAAGTATTTGTATGTACTCTGCATTTGGAGGGATAGCCTTTTAAAGTTTACTAGGCACGTTTCAAAGGAAAGTAATAGTTTCTGGTGTGTGATGCCATGGGTGCGAGGCCAAAGGAGGTTTTCAATGAAGTTTAATTTTTTTTTTTTAAAGTAAATAAAACAATATGTGGAGCTTTGGATTGCATTTCCTATCATCAGTGTGTGCTGTGAGACCTCCCCTATGCTTCAATAAGAAATATTGTTTGATGAGAGAATAGACCTTCAATGTTTGAGAGATTCTGTGGAAGTCTGATATTGCTCTTTTACATTCCTTTACTTCATTTGTGAAACTCCGTATCTTGCCACAATCACTTGTCCTTTCTCCTTGCAGTTAGATTAATAAGAAAAGTCATATTGTTATAATGAACTTATGCTAAAGCTATACGAAGAGAAGGAAAAAAAAAAAAAAGCACAAGAAAATGTTCTGTAGTTTTTGTGTGTGCGGGTGTGACAGAGCCGCACTAAAAAGGAGTGTGCAGCATGAACACATACATGTTTGTACTTTTGTATGCTATTTCTTTTCCCCATATATATTCTTTCTTTTCTAAGAGATTAAATTTCACAGTCTGTCTAGTTCTTATCACAATCTTACTTAGCTCATTTTCATATTCTGTATAGTGTTACTTTTCTCACGTATCCTGGTTTTTACCTCCAGTGTCTTCTAAGCAGAAGAGAAAAAACAGACACGTTGAGTTCAAGCCTTGTATTTGATTTATTATTACGACTGTGTTCAGCTTAACTTGAAAAAGCCATTTTATAGGTAGATAAGGAATAGAAACAGATATAATAAGGCTATAGCAAGGGTTAAACTGGAAAACTGGTAATTTTTTTTTGCAGATTTTAGGTATCATTGACACGAAGACTACTGATACAGCTGCTCAAGAATTTTACTTTTTTATTTCTTTGGTTTTTTTCAAAATTGATTTTTTTTGTTTTACAATATTAATGTTGCAGGATAGGTAGCACAAGATAAAAAAAAAAAACCCCACAATATTTTGTTTCCAGTTTGGTCAAACCTAATAAAAATTTCAGTCTGTCATCATGAATAGAAATATTTCATGTCATATCAGCTTGATAGTCATATGTGCTGGCTTATGTTGATACTTTTACAGACTTGTAGCCAAAGTTCCTCAGCTTTTCCTTTCCTGGTAAATGCCAAAGTATGATGTTGGGTTATAACTTTTTATGATGATCAGCCCAGCAGAGTTACTTTAATGTATAATGGAGATTCTGTTATTTTAGGGCAACTTAGCAGTTGCCGTCTGACATGTTGGTCTACAGGAAAAGGCTGGGTCATGAAACTGCCATCAGATTTTCAGCTTGACGCTTCTGACAGCTCCAGGGAGAGCCAACATGTGGCCTCTTCTTCCCTGCTCAACTCAAGATTAAATACACTGCTTTCTAATATGGACAAGGAAGCATGGCATGTCCTCTTTGGCATGTCCAGATGAGGAACATCATTAATTTTGAAAAGATAACTCTACGTACTCTCTCAGAGCTGGGCAGAGGTATAACTTAAGAACTGGCTTATTATTTGCATCTTTTGAGCCACATCCAAATGTACTGAGGAGCTAGGGTGCACAAAAATGCCCCAAGTGTTGGATGGGTCTTGATACTTTCCTTTTGCAAATTGGTACTAACCTCCTTAATACTCCGTAGGACAGCGTATCATATGAATATAGCACCTAGTTTGCCAGTTCTCTGCTTGGGCTATGTTTCTAAAGAGATGGGGGTTTTTGTAGCCAGGAGGCACTGCATTTCCAACACTGCTGAAAATCAGGGAACAGGTTTGGCTTAAGTGCAGACAGAAACAATACAGTGTGTACCATTTCTCCTTGCCCTGTAAAAGCACTGTTGAAAACTGCAGCTACTGGCTGATGTAACGATTTTGCTCTCAAACAGAAAATAAAAAAACTTTTAAAATTGCCTAGTACAGGAACAAAGTATACTGCTGTACTAAACGTATTTTTAAATGTTTATTTATGCTGATTTCAGGTAAAAACAAGCCAGTAGAAGTAAACTAACCTCATTCAGATAATACAGGTAGCCACAAACTTTGGCTGTCCTCTAATTCCCAAACACTTATCCCCACATACACTTCCTGTTCCCTGACTCTCGTCAGCTGGAAAAGTCATTATCTGAACGGAGAGCTTTGCATCTGTCAGCTGGGAAAGTGATTACTTAAATTGATAGCAATAGCAGTTGTTCTAGTTTAAAATGGCTAGCTATGTGGGGTTTTAAATTTTTTGGGGGGAAGTTGTCGTTATTTAGTCAGTTTAGGTTATTATTGCTGTGAATATCAAAGACCTAAACAATATCAACAGGTCAGCTTCCGGCTGACACTCCGATAGGCAAACTTTGGAAATAAACTGACCCTGATAAAATACATGAGAATGACTTTTGGAGAGAGCATTCTTTACATTTTAACAATTACACTAAACCACAGGAAATGTTTATTTATATCCCTTTCTTTTGTCCCTCCTCTTTCAGCTGTCTCATCTCCATCCTTTTTTATGCTGATGTACAGGTGAGAGGCAAACACCAGTGGGGCAAATACCATCCTGGGGACCCACTCCTTGTCCTCGAGATACCTCAGAGTCAAAGCTGACAAGAATTGGGGGCACCCTAAGTATGTTGAGTGGATTGCAAAATGATATCTTGTTACAAGAAAAGTGGAAGGGTAGCCAACTCCCCCCCCCCCCGCCCAAATCATCTTTTTCAGATTATGTGAATTGCTTTTAATTGCTACAAAGGACATAATAAATATTTTGTTCTTCTGAAAAGTTGTTGCTCAATGTCTCAAACTTTTCTTTAAAAATGTAGGCCAGCTCCAAAATGCTCAGAAGTGCGACTTCATTGAATGCTCTTAAAATCCATATTTAGTTCCCAAATAAGTAGCCTAATTTTCCGTAACACTGTGCAATCAGTAAGTCTCATTGACCTCACTAAGAGTGTCTGCCTTCTCAGCAATTCAAAAAAAGAAAGCAATTTATTTAGAAGTCAAATATACTCAGAGAGTCTTCACTTGTTAATATTTTCAAAAAGAATGTACTTTTTAAAAAGTATTGAACTTTCTCTGTTCATGTGTTCTTTGAGGGGCATAGCCAGGATGAATAATTGTTATATGTTTATCTTCAGATACTTGTATATTATTTTATTCTAAAAGGATATTAATCTTTTATTAGATTTGAATAACATGAGAAGATTGAGATGTCTTGGGCTGTGTAGGAAATAAAAGAACGGATGCCTCCACTGTCCTGCTGTGGATTTGGAAAATACTTTATGTGGAAATTTCCATCTCCTTATTTCAAGTGGTTTCAGAGTTTAAATGATGCTTCGTTTGGACTCAAACGTTGCCTGCCCTAGAACTTCTGATCCTTTGAGTTTTGTCAGTTTGACTCTTATCTCACACATTTTTATAACCTGAAATAACTTGTTGTCAGTTCGTTATTGAATGAACCATTTATTATTCTGAGACCTGCTATACAAATACAGTTAACAATCCTGTTATTTATCCTGTGAAATATCACAAACTGTTATGAGTATTTTATTAAACATGAGGCATCTCAATAAATCTTATGATATATCTAATTTGTAACAAAAATGAACTGTGCAAAATTCAGAATATATTCCTGTAATACTTTTTCCAGACAGGAGACCTGAATTTTAACTCTTCCTGGCAATCTGATGGTGACAGAGTTATCTGGTATTTAAACTTGTGTGCTGCGGTCTTTTGTTTCAATAATACTGGTCAAGCTTCACACTTAGTCTCTTTTTCCTCCCTCCTCCTATATTTCTCGTTAAGGGTCTGTTGAAGGTATTTTCTTTCCATTAGCGCCGTAGTGAATTTTCATTAAAATGGTACAGAAAAGCTTTGCAAACCTGAGTGCATTTCCCATGGCTTTGGGAATGTCTTGTGTATTTGCCTTGAACCTTGAAGACAGGGGAGGTGAACCTGCAAGGTGGTTCTGTACAAAGGAAAAGAGGTAATGTGCTAGCAAGGGAAACCTTATTGTAATATGCAGCCCTGAGGCTGTGAAGTGTTTTAAAATCCTAAAAGAGGTCCCTCTCCACCTGCATGGTGCTTTGCAGCCTCCCAGAGTGTCTTTCTGGAGGCCTCGAAGTGCTCAGGGATGAAAAGCTGTGTAACGCCTGGAACAGCTGTGTTCACTTGCTGGTGTTTGCTCCTCACATAAATCCCGGCGCTCACACATCAAGAGGTGGTGGCGTTCCCTTTACAGCACTTGGCTGCGCGGTTCCCACGTCCTTCCAGAGAGGAATGGGGTCTGTGATGCCCAGTGCAGACATGGCCACGGGGACCAGCAGCAGTGCAGGCTCAGAAAACGGCACTAGTGGAACGCGTGGCTGTAAAACGTGGTGGTGCAGACTGGAAGGTTATCTGGGCTGATGTCTTCTGATGCTCATTTTCTATTTCCAGTGTCTTCTTGAATCTCCAAGTGTCACGGTTTCCACCGTTTCACTAGGAAAAACGTTCAACGCTATAATAGCTTCACCATACATGACACCAACCAGTAATTCCCTTCCATTTTAGTTGGGTTTTTATTTTATTGTCTCAAGAAGGTTGTATACAATTATCTACTAAATGATAATACACCTCTTTAGTTTTCCTCTGATTTTTTTTTTCTTATTGCGAGTACTTTTATGACAATAGAAATGGACAATTCTGATGTGCTGCTACACATTTTTCTAATGAGCCCACTTTTCTACAGCCTTACATCTTTCCCATGTTTCACACCCATCCAAAACATTGCAGAATGATACCATGCCAGGACACTTCTGTTTGTGTCCACTTAGGACAGATGAAAATGACTGCACTGAGTGTGAGAGCTGGAAGATCTGACTAGTAGTTATAATGTGGAAACTGAGAACCCATAGCACCTGCAGCGTCATGAAGTACCTGCTTATTTTGTACGTAGACCTTGTTGCAGAAACCAGGTTGTTAGACACTATCCATGCATATAACACTTGTAAAATAACCTCCTTGCATGTTATTTTTGTTTAAACTCAGTTCTGGGTCATGCAAGAATCATCTTTTGTTGGGCAAGGAGACATGGGTACTGAGTGGCCCATGTTCATGTGATGTGACAGGTGGGCCCTATCCTGTCATCTATTTAAACCCTTAAGTGGCAGGAAATGGGATCACCTGGAGCCAGGCTTTTAAAGCCTATTTCCATCAAGGGTATGTCAGCGAATAAAAGTCAGAGTATTTGCTTATAGGGTGTTCCTATTGTATCAGAAGGTACTTCAGTGTCTCTGTATCAGGAAGAGGTTATATTGCCTACTACAAACAATTTAAATATTTCTACCAAATTCAAAATTACACTGAAATGGAAACATTTTTAGGTGAAAAACTGGATAGATACTACAGGTGAGATACAAATTCTTTATATTATTCTTAAATGGTTTTTGATGGTTTGTTTCCATGTGATTGGGGTTGGTTGATTTTTTTTTTTTTTTTGCAAGATATTAGATGATAGCAATGAGCATAAATATCATATCCTAGCTTTTGTTCTCTTTCTTCCTGTCTTATTTGAATGTTGATCAGGTTCTATGATATAATGAAAATCCTTCTTTTGTTGGACTCCTTTACTCTTCTTGAGGAGTTAGTATAAAATTATTGATAAGCTAATTTTCATGCATCATAGGGAAACCTCCTTAATTCTAATTCCCATCTCCCACAGCAATTGCGTACCTCATCTTTAGTAGTCTGCATTTTCATATGACCACTGAACAGATTGTCTGATGTACCTGTTCCAAGCTCAAACATATCCCAGTGTTGTGTTTTGATAACATGAACACTTAATTTGGTGAAGCATTACTTTTCACACAACTGACTCCTCTGTCACCTTGTTCACAAGAAATAGTTTTCAAAGCACCTACTACTGAACACCAAAAATAAAACAATAACAACTTCAGTGAGTGGTACTTATTCCCATATGATAATTGATTGCAATTGCAGGATCGTACCTGGTTTCAATGAATAATTTAGATATCCAGTAAGACTGTAGAACCTGCAAAATATTGAAAAGTCATTGCGGAGTGTAATTATCTGACTTCTAATAATTACCAAGGTCTCCATGTACAGATCTTAAAGTGCAAGTTGAACAAGTAGGAGAGCAAGCTTTCAAATGGAAATATAAAGAAGAAATTTTACTTTATTTACAAAGCAGTTATTGACATTTAAATAAGGGAGTTTGGCAGTTTGTCAGTATGGACCCTTGGCTACAGAGAGAAAATGAGCCTCTGAATGTTTGGATTCACATGGGGCAAATAACCATGAAATAACTGTTTAGCCAGGGTATCTGGGATGCTTAGGCTTGTATTGTGAGGCAGGAATCATCAAAAGGCTGTAATATGTGATCAGGGATGTGATTAAACACTCACTTGTTTTGTGTATTCCAAAAGAGAAATACCTGCTAACAGTACAATGTTTAATAATGAAAAACTGAATTGCACGACTACTGAGACATCCATGGTGCCTTCTGAAAATCTTTATTGTCTTCTCCCAACCAGAGCGATGGGAGCTGTGACTCTGGGTATTCACAGAAGTAGGGAGGAATTTTATCTTGGAATGAGAATGAAAAGTTGAGGTTTTTTTCCCGTATTATAAACAAAAATGCAATCCCGTGATATTCTATACAAATCTGCTGTTGTAACTGCTCTTCTACCATTTTGTACACATAGTGCAGCTGAAATAACCTAACCTTTTGTTATACATAGCGCACCTGAAATCCTCTAACCTTTTGTTACGGCTTTGCGTGGCGCGGTTGTTTTGGTAGCGGGGCAGGGGCCGCAGGGCCGGCTCCTGTGAGGAAATGGTGGAAGCTCTCCCGGCTCCGAGCCGGACCGGCCTCTGGCCCAGGCCGAGCCCCTCAGCGTCGGCGGGAGAACAGGTTTCAGAAGGGGAACCGGTGGGGAGCGGTGGGGTCGGAGTGTGAGAGGAACCCCGCTGCGGATCCCGAGGTCGGTGAGGAAGGAGGCGGATGCCCCCCCAGCCCATGGAGGGGAGCGGGGGATGGATGCCCCCCAAGATGGCCGGGGCTCTGTGGGGAAGCCCGCGCTGGAGCAGCCCGTGAGGAACTGCAGCCCGCGGAAAGGATCCACGTTGGCGAATTTCGTGAAGGGCTGCCTCCCGCGGGAGGGACCCCACGGCGGAGCGGGGGCCGAGCGCGGAGTCGTCCTCCCCCTGAGGAGGAAGGAGCGGCGGAGACAAGGGGTGAGGAACCGACCCCGGCCACCAAGGGGAGGAGGTGAGGAGAGCCGGGAGCGGGGCTGAGGCGGGAGGGCTGGGGGGAAGCTGTTCTCCCGTTGGGTTTTGCTTCCTAATATCCTCATTTTGTTTTGATTGGTAGTAAATGAAGCTGATTTTGTTTCTCCCTCAAGTCGAGCCTGTCTTTTGCCCGTGACGGTAAGCGGGGAGTGATCCGTCCCTGTCCTTGTCTCGACCCACAAACCTGCCTTCTTATTTTCTCCTCATCCCACCGGGGTCAGGGGGCAGTGAGTGAGCGGCTGCCGGGTGCTTTTTTACCGGCTGGGCTGAAACCACGACACCTTTTCAGAAGCTAATAAACTAAACAATGATAGCAGTGTGAATTGTGGATTAATTAAAAAGGTGGCAGTACGCGGCAACTTTACAATGAAGGACAGAAAGCATACAGAGTTTCCTACCTAGACGGTTTTAACTAGTGATAAAGCGCAAACTGGACAAAGGGTGTTTCTTTTTCATTTACGTTTAGATTTCAACACTTACGACTTTGTCTGCATAAGGAAAAAACATATTTAATGGCTGTTCACTGTGATTTATGACCCTCTAGTGTAGTTAAGGACTGAAAGACGCACTCGGGGAAGGTAGGGCCACCCATTTCAGTGGACATGGTACAGAAGGGTTGTCAAATGCCGCGTAGTGAAGTGATCACAGCATCTCATACATCTTTATTAATAAGAACAAAATTCAGTTGCCCAGATGAAAATCACTCCTGACCAGATGAGAAAACTAAACGAGGTTGTTCTTTATATCAGTTAAAATACAAATTGCCCTGTGATCATTTTGAGTTTGTAGAAGATAACTTCTTTTTCATGTGGCATCACTGTTCTTGGCATCTCTCACCATGGTATGCAGTCTTGGACTCCGGCCAGATTAAGCAGCCGAGTAGCTCTGCCTTTAGATCCAAAGGCACAGGAGAGTAGAAAAATAATTCTCCAATGTCAAAATCTATTTTCTTACTTTTTGCAGTAGCTAACATTTTGTGATATATATACACAAACCCATAATCATATAATGAAACAGTTTGTTTTATGAGGCTACAAGGACATATGTGGGAAAGAAATATGATGCATTTTAAAAATTTGTAGCAATGAAGATTATTCATACTTTATGTGATGTTTGAAGTTAATATTTTGTAATCTTGCTATGGTTGTGCTGTGTAAAATGAGCATCGGTATTACTTAACACATCATCATGGATCATAAACATCAACTGACTCCCAAAATTTCTGATTTTTGTCATCTCTAGTTCTACCACAAGAAGACTATGAGAGTTGAGAGTTTGTTTTGGGGGAGGTATTTTGAAACAGTTCTTGCTTTGTTGTTTTGCGGTGTAATTGAGTGAGATTCAAGAGATTAAGGGACTTGGTAAACCCACCAATGCAAATGATGTCTGTTTTGGGATTAGATTTCAGAGGTTATTAATTTATTGTTTTTCTCATTAGACCCAATATGTATATAAAGCATTTCAATATTTTAGACTCTTTTCTTCTTCTGCAATTCACAGACTATTTCGCTTGGCAGGAAAATAATTTCTAAAAAAAATTAGTAATTTATTTTTGAAAGTTTTAATTCAAGTCGGAAAATTTTAACTGACTGACCTAAAAATTTCTGAAATCTGTATATCTACTTAAGCTTCTTGTAGTTTTGTAAGGTAATTGCTGGTGGTCACTGTTTCAGGGATGAGGAATAGACCGAACCCTCAATTGGTTAGAAAAAAGCAAGTTTGTATTTCCTCTAGAGATGAAGCCAAAAGAGGGGAAAGTCTAAAGCAATACTTTCTGAGGGTCAGCTAGGACTATTTGAGTGAGGATGACACTGTGTGAATTGCACTGATTTTCATACCAAAATATGCTATAAATGGTCACTAAAGCCCTGCAGTGAATGCTGTCATTTTGGTAGCTAAGCATGAGTTTCCTGCTTAGGAGACAGTGGGTATTACTTTATGGTTTTGTCACTGCTAGATTTGCTCTATTTTGAGTTTGGATGAATAATTGCTGAAGTTTTTGTGTTAGCTTCTAACTTTAAAGGTGTTTTCATTGTTGATATTAAAAAGACTTGAATTTTTAAAATCACTTTTATGCTTTTCAGTTTAATATATTCCACCTAAGGAAGTAGTTGTTTACAAAGATGAAAACTTCTCTCATTCTCATTTTACAGTTTAGCAGAAATCCAAAGGATGTGAGTGACTTTCCACAGGAAATGCAAAAAGTGAATGTCAAAATCTGTACCAGATACGTTTAGAAGTACTGTAGGATACGGTCTGTGGGGATGGGTGCAAACTTGCAGGGCTTGTGGTGATGAAATCCATATAGATTCAGTCAAGATCATGAAATCTGTATAATCTATTCATAGACAATTGTGCTTTCAAATGTTGAAGCTTACTAAGTGGTTTAATAGGAGTGTGAATTGTCCAGCTCTTGAAGAAAAAACCAGAATCATCTCCATCCAAAAAAGTTGTAATAGTAGTTGAACATGAATTTTTTTTTTTCATTAAAAATTCTCTAACTGCTTTCTGGTCTTCTGAGGCTTGTAGGAGATGTAGATGCTAAATCAAAGCTGTAATGAGATGGTAGAGGAATTGCTTCCAATGTTGCTGACCGTTATACCAGCATCAGTCCTGGAGGCACATGCCTGAAGGGAGTGAAGTGGTCCTCAACCACTCCTATGTAAGACCTAACACAACTTAATCAATGTTAAAGTTTAGGTCATTAACAAAGCTCAATGATTTGCCAACAAACTTTCCAAAAACTTCATTTTCAACCATTGTCTCCACAGAGCAAGTACTTTTTTTTTCTATTGTTGTTCAAATTAGTTGAGAAGAAAGTTGAGGTTTTTATTGAACTCAGGCTGTAACTTCTGAACTTTTTCCACACATCTCTTAGCTTTTGTTTTTTCTTTGGACCATCAGATATTGCTCAGGTGCAAGAAGGTTGCCATCCAAATGGACTAGTGGTTCACTATAAACTGCCACACACATATCTAACAACTTTGAAGGTTATTTCCTACCTCATTTCCTAGAGTAAATTGAACCTTTACCCATGAGGTACACTTGAACATTCAGAAAGTATGAGTTTCCCATAACTTGAAATACTGGCTACAGGAATAAAAGTCAGCTAAATTCTCAATGACAAATCAAATGTAGAGAAATGTTGTCTGGCATGCTAAAATAATATGGGCATATAGTAATGCATGATATGTCATGCAATGCATTAAAAAAACAAAAAAAATCGAGACATAAAATAATGGGGAGGTTCTCTTTCTTCCTGCGAAGATCATCAATATACAGTAAGTCTCTTAAAGACCAGTGTTTAAATTATTAAGACTGCCAGTTTAATGAAAAAGTAACAGCTCAATTTAATAATTCATGACAACAATTCAAGGCAAAGCACACAAAATATTTTTAGCATGTGTCTCAAGAATAGTTATACACAGAAATCCACAATACCAAAATATGCAATGTTACACACAGTACGTTCTTATCTGTTAGCTCTGGTAGAGGGAATAAACATTTTTTCCTGATGAGAAAATCAAAGTTGTATGCCATTTCAGTGAAGTCAAGTTGACACCTGCAGAGAAGCAAGTCATGACATTTTAGCTGACTGTTTTGTGGTTTTTTTCCCCTCTAGTTGTGGTTTGTTTCTTCATTTTATTTACCCTGACAGACAAAAGAAACCTAGATGAAAATGTTTAGATGAGGATTTGGCATCCTTTCTCATAATTCTTCTTTTTTTTTTTTTTCTTTTTCCTTTTTTCCTCTGTTAAATAGTTAGTTCATACATTCTGGGCTGTGACAGTTCTACACAGGAGAAAAACACTTGAACATATTTGTATTAAAATAGTGTCCCTCCCTCCTTTCTCTTTGCACCCCCTGCTCTCTGATTTCTCAAACGTAGCTACATTTATCAAGATAATAAGCTTCAGATTTCATAATAAGAGATCTATTTTCATGTCATCCTGGCATAGTCCTGACTGACTGAGCTAGTAAGATCCTTAAAAAAAATATGAATTTAGGATCAATAATATTTATAGCTCCATTTATAAAGCAGAAGTCAAAGGCATATATAATGCTGAATTTATTAAGGGAGCTTACACTAGGGATTTTGTTTACTAGCCTCTAATCCTACCTCCACTTTTTAACATCTCATTCTCTAACAAAAACAAATAAAAGTTGCAGGTGTTCATAAATGTAAAAAAGAACATAAGGAAGCTCACAAATTATATCTATTGTGACCTAATATTGCAGTATAGGGTACCCATCAACCGTGTTTTTTCCTGGCTGTATCTTATTTTTGTTAACTGTGGGTACCATTAAAGAATATGATAAAGTTATTGTAATGGAATTGAAATACATTTTATTACATCAATATAAGTTCCATTTACTGCACAATATGACAGTGCTTAATAATTTTATATTACAAGCATAATTATGATATCAAATTAGTAATTTTCACAAAGTACTTGCATTAGACACTCATATGATATGATGCAGTATATTTCAATTCTCTGTGGTGCCTGAAAATACACGTTCCTTTTAATGGGGAAAAAGCAGAGATGTGGTAAAAGGAAGCACCTCATAACTCCATCGAGCAATTTCATAAGGACACTTACCTTCCTCTGGGGTACAGATATTACCTAGATTGTTTTATAACTAGATTCCACTACACTGTTGATAAAGCTAGAAAATTACTGAAGCCTAAAAATTGTTATAAGTCTTCCTCTTTGGCGATAATGTCAAAGGTCCCCAAAACTACTGCCTTGCTATTCTGAGCAGTCTCTTAGTTTGTTTGACTAATTCCACTGGTACCAGTAAGGCGGTTCCCGACAGAGTAAGTTGTGGGAAGGGTTACAAACTCCAGTTCAGAGTCTGAAAATGCGAGCTAGTGGAGCTGCAGAACACCCTTGCGAGGTGGAAAAAGGAATCAATTTGTGTCCCACTGAAATGCAATTCCTTCCAAGGTAGAGCACAGAGGACTTGGCAGTGCTGAGCAGCATTGGTTTTAAGGCAGGAACAGAAGACTTGGATCCAGGTGATGTAACTGTGGAATCTTTTTTTCCTCTCCTTAGGATTTTTGCATGGAATTTATTTTCTGTTCAGGTGCTGACAACTTTTGCAATGCAAATTTGTTCAAGGGTTTGGCTTTTTTCTTCTAAAATAAATGACAGAATGCTATGAAGATTCACTAGCATTTTAATAAACCTTTAAGAGTCTGCCTTAAATACCAGTTTTCTATACCAGAAAGCTCATCAATATCTAGACAGCCATGCAAACAGCTAGGAGGCCAGTCCATTAATGAAATGTTAATGACTGAATTAGACCTGTAATAACAGAAGTAGAATGTACTGCTGTGAGTCCATTAACATCAGCAGACCCTGCTGGGAAACAAGTAAACACAACATACAAAGGGAAAACTTGTGCTAATAAACAGTGTTTGTGCAGTAAAGGTGCTCGGAAGCATGAGTTGTAAATCCCATTCACTGCTATGCTAGAGTAATTTATTTTTTTTTTTTTTTTGTAAAGTTTATCCAAGCAACCTAGCTCAATATACATTTCACAATGTGATAATAAAGTATGCACAACAGCATTCGTGCAAAGTCTGTGCCCTGATAGCAAGCCAAAGCCTGCTTCCAGATATCCTGACAAACATGTCTATTGTGATATGTTGTAAAAATAAGCAGCGTTCAATGGCAATTGCAGCTCCATGCTGCAGCCAGTCCAGGGAACGGTAGTTATCACCTGATAGATGGTTGACCCAAGTGAAATGGAATTTATGGTCCCTAACTAAGGCCCTCGTAGACATCACAGAAACTACCACTGTTGGCACTAATTACGAGCACTATTAAAGTTTTATTTGGTGCCTTAAAAGTTGATTGTGCTTTGCAGAAGGTGTTAACCCTAACAAAGGCGATGGGAATAGCAACATTGCTAACAGCTTCATCGGTGACCTTGTAACCCATGGTGTAAGAGTTCTTGGCTTGGTATATAGAAATTAATGATTTGACTTCTTGGAACAAGAGCTTCCCGTTCCCAGATATATAACTCACCTTTTTCAATAAAAGTGAAATAAAAATATTTGCCTTGTCTTCCGGTCTTGGAAACCTCAGCAATTTCCTGTAAGGCAAAAACCCAAACCACTTGCCACATCTTCCCACTGTGCAAAAGCTGCCTGTCAGGCTGAATTGTGGCAGCTTTTATAATGCAGTTGTCAATAAAAATTGCATACAACTTCGGTGCATTGGAAAGCAAAATACGTGTCCACAGCATGTGTTGTACAAAATACAAGAGAATAACCCCCAAACTGCTGCTATTACAATGTTCAGTCTTTTATTGAACTCTGATTCCCTTCTTTTAACCTACTCAGATCTGCAGTGTCAGTACCAGCTTCCACACAACCCATCAAAATGCCAAGGAGGGGGGAAATCAAGATTCTTTCCTCTGGGTTTTGTGGATGTTGCTGCTTATTTCCATCTCCCCTGACACTGCTACAGCATGCAGTATTCTTTGGTCCCCTTCACATGACTGCTAGCAAGGATCTCCACTGCTCCCATTCCCTTTGTGACACCTTATAGGCAGATGAGCAGTTGTCACTAAGGGATTATAGCTAGAAAGAGGGACCTGGATGATCCAACAGTTGGAGTACAGCAGTTTGTTCTTCATCTTTTTCTGATAATATAATCCTGTGTGCCTTCATATCACCCACCCACCTTTCTTTATTTTTTTTTGCCTTTCCATTCCTTCTCAAGATTTGTATTACCTTTTTAGTTGGTTTTTTTTTTATTGTACTTTTGTAAGACTTTTCTGTTTGTTTTGGTCTTACAGTTCCTACCAAGATGCAACTAATAATAAAGAAAATAGAAAAATAAGATAAATAAAATATGCAGGAATTATGTTTGTGTTATGAAGTGAGAAAAAGACACGAGAAGGGAAGTGGGGTAAGAATTGTTAAACTATTTGCTGAAATAACTAGCAAATTTTGGTTGAAGCGGAGCATGGCTGGGAAGAGGCTGTGCAGAGAAAGAAAGTGATGGGCACCCACACTCCGTGAGTCAGCCAAGCATCGGTACAGGAAAAGGCATGCTGCACCGATTTAATGGTGAACCTTCCTCCCAGAGGGCTTAATATGGGCTGCAGGAATCTAAACTGCCCTTCTGGCCTGTAGGAAACAAGTGGAAGATGGACACTGAAGTGCTTCCTTGGCTGTTGCTGGGCATATCCCACATGGATACTCACCTCAAGGCTGTGGTCCTCCTTACACAGCCACGGGTGCATAGCAGGCAAAAGGGTGGCTGAAGTAGTGAAAAGCCAACATGTCTGGATCTTATCTAAACTCATTACTTTTTGGCAAGGTTTAGAAATTTACATGGAACTCACTATCTTATTCCTGCTCCTGGAAACCTCAATGTATCTCCCATGGGCACTTCCAAGGGGCTACTTTTCTCCCACCTTGCCCTCACATGCATGCAGGGGTTTGATTTGTATTTTATTTTGTAAGAATACAATCATCCCTGATTTTCCCAGTGCCGTTAAAAAGGAACCCCCACAGTGTTTCCGCAGGAGACTCATTTGCAATAAGGACAGCTAGTCCTGGGGGTAGGATACTTGGGTATGATATAGGATATCCGTTCCCAGATCCCAAGGTTGTCATAGACTCCATGTGTCACCTTGAGCAAATCAATTGCACACTGTGTTCCAGGTCTGTATCCCTAAATTAGGGGTAATATCACCTCCCTACCTTATAAAGGTGCCTAGAGGGTAAAGCCATTAAAGAAAACAACACTGAGGGGTGCATAATACCTAAAATAGAAAATATGTACATTCTCACTTTCCTTCAGGTGCCATCCTAATTTAAATTTTGGGCAACCATCTAACTGTCTGAGTCCATAGTGGGATTTTGGTTTTGTGGCACCTTATTTGTTTCCTAGAATACTGTAACACTGAAGGATTGTACAGTGGAAGCTAATTTAATTAGAAAGAACACAGTCAGCTGATTATGTGCATGAAGAAATAAATACAATATCTGAATACTGAACAAAATAGTAGTATCAACTGTAAGTCCTATGAACCACTTGCTACTCTTCTCCCTGCACAAAAAAAACCTTGTCATGTTTTCTGAGCTGGGCTAGACTTGAGAACCACAAGCTTGTGTGAACCTTGTTAAATAATATTAACTTTTTTTTCTTTTCAGAAAAGGCCACTTTTTTGATATGGCAATTTGAGTAAGTTGCACTGTCTATAATTTGCTTGTCAGCAGAACGGACTTTTTTCTGTCTTTTGCCATTTTTACTTGTATCCAGAAGCCTTTGTCAGCTTTCTTACTGCATTTTCACTGGCAATCAGAATTTTAGGGAGTAAGATTTATACAGTATTCACAACTGTGAACATGATACCAGATCTAAAATTAAAACCATACAGTGAAATGGTCCATGAAGAGGAGGTCAGAGGCAAGTAGTAACATCTGACAAGAGAGCATCTGTTGGATCAGAGCTGGTGGACTAATCCTCTTTCTGCAATATTTCCTGAGCCCTTGAGCACACTGTTTCCATTTTATGTACCTCAAGAATGAAAGACAAATGTTTGGCGAACAGATTTTATGTTTGATGACTGCAAAGTGAAGAAGAAAATAGTAACGTGACATAAGATTTTTAATAGTAAACTCACTAGAAAATAAGTTGGTGCAAGTTGTTCAACATACTGATTTAAGTGTGGCATCAGTTACCCAAAGGCCAGAGATTTCGTTTTGTATAGTGCAACTCTAAGACAATGTGAAAAAAATTATTTTTGTCTTGCCATTTTTCCTCTCTTTGGGACAAACTTAGTACAAATGTAAATGAGAATCCAGTGGAAGGACCTTGACTGATGGTAGGATCTGGTTGTTTATAATGTAGATGGACTCAGCAACACAAAATAGTCTGCTCTTCGCTGACGTCTTTGAAAAGTGATGCTTTAGGTATTTCATGAAAAGCCCAGGTTGTCGAAAGTCTTTCTTGAACCTCTGTGTCACGTACACAGAAAGCTTTGATGGACTGGTAATGAGTTGGAAGGTAAAGCTTTGTTAGTAGCTGATTTTCCAAAGCTCTTCGAATACAAACTTTGAAAAGGTATTATTAATACAGGACAGTGCATGTGGTGCTTGGCCTGTATGAGTGGTCTGTGCAAAGAAAGAAACTTTAAAGATAAGCCGAAATAATATTTTATTGTCTTGTTCTCTTTTTCTTGTCTCTAAATTGTTATCCTTGGCAATCAATAACATTTTTATTTCATAGCATTTATCATTTCAACTTGGAGCATTCAAATGTGTATTTACAGTACACGTAAAAGCCTGTAGTTCTCAGCTGAGTCACACCAATTTCAAATAAGATGCGATAGTGGGAAGGGAAATAACAACACAGATGTAACAATGTAACATGTTAGAAGGAATAATTAGGGAAATGTTTGTAGCTAATGGAGATAAATTAAGGATCTTTGTATTTTTTCATGTACACATAACGAAAAACCTGTTATCGAGAAGGGCTTTGGCTGAGGTGTCCAGTTGTTGGGAGTGAGGACAGAGGTTTCCAAACTTGGCTGAAGGAGGGAAGGGACATGATAGAAGCAGAAGTTTTGAAAGTAGGGAGAGGTGTTTGAGAGGCAAGATCTGGAATAGAAGGAAGAAAAAGAAGCTCGAATGTATTGTGGGAAAGCCAGAAGGAGATTCAGCAAAAAAGGGAAGAGGTTGTGAGTCTTCCTTGCCTTTTCAAGGATGATAATTTCAGTGACTGGATGTTTTATCCAGAGTGATGTAGGCGTCAGGGTGATAGGTTGAGGGCAGTTGTAGCAATCAGAACTGCAGATGAAAACCTCTCGGACAAGAATTTTTAGCTCCGGGGACAAGACACAAATGATTTTAGTGGTGTAGGTGACAATTCAGGCTGGGCCTTGGTGCTGTGGAGCTACCTGGCTCTGCTGCAACGTCTCACTCCATTTCTCACCTCTAATGCTGTGTTAGGGCTTCCTTCTTTCCCCTGCGTAGGAGTACTTCTGCCCTGATGCTGCAGAGAGCCCTGGGTGCCTAGAAGCCTCCCCGATAAACCAGCCTGTGCAGATAAGGTGCACAGGGACTAGGGAAAAAACTTCGCATTGCCTACCCTGACACCCCTGCAGCTGGACCCCAGGCACCAAGTGAGAATAGTTGCTTTTAGTCCAATTTTACAAACTTCAGAGAGCAGAAAGGTTTCAGCAGATACATTTGTTTGTCTGATTTTGCTGCCCGGCATCGTACAGTGAGGTTTGCTGAAGTATTAGCTATCACTTTAAATTCTTCTCGCTTTGAGTCATTCCATCCCGTATATAATTTGAACAGGTTTTTGTGTAATTATTTCTCTCAATAATTACCATTATACAATTGCTATAGCTGCCAGTTTTGTTTTTCTTTCCTGCCAGAGAATAGCAAAAATGTATTACGCATTTGTGTAACTTATGGTCTTTGATTCATGTTTAAAATGCATGGAATATTTTTCATTTTCTGTTTGAGGCAATACCTCATCTGGGATCATATCTCACAGTGTAAGTTTACACTGTGTAAATGGATGCCTTGTACTGCAACGGGTTATAATCTACAATGAAAAAGCAAAAGAAGTAAAAAAAAAAAATCTGAATTTTTAAGGTGTTAGAGGTCCAGTGAATATTAATGGCTGCAGGTAGAGGCATAGCACGTCTGGACAGTAATGCAGAAAGGTTTTGTGTATGGTCTCTTTTTCCCTTTTAAATAAATTTGATTTGACCATCATTGTAGCCCTTTGCTGTTGTCTTTTGATGAGGATTCTAGGAAATTCGTTTGCTAGCATGCGTGGTTTACTGGCAGGGAGAGCAAACTGGAATTTGCAGGCTCAAGTGTTTCTACTGGATGTCTAATTCAAGAAGTTGTACTTTCCAATAGAGAGAAAAGAAAAGTTTTTTAGCGTTGAGTTTTCTGTGTGTGCTTGTTTTTTCTACATGGTAGGTGGGAATAGGTGCAGTAGGTTAGAGGAAAGGGGTGGCAGACTTGTAAAGATTGATGTGGAGAGAAGAAAAATTTCTGGTACCAAACCCAACCTGTATAAAAGCCAAAGCTCAGCTGGGTGCACAGAGGACGTGAGGGCAGCCCCTCCATGCCACAGAAATAATGAAATGACAGCTCGTTGTTCTGAATGAATCGGTGATGCTATTTGAATACTGATTTATTGCTTTCTACTGACAACTGTAATTAGAGAAAAAACATTTTAATCTCATGAGTCATGCTGAGTTTTCCTTTGAGGGACACTAAAAATTAAAAAGTGAAAAAAAAGGCGAGAGAAAGAAAAAACTCAGAATACTTGGAGTATGTAGGCATGAACATGAGATGCTTTTTCTAAAAGAGATTTGGATTGGGATTAAAGTTTGCATAATGGCACAAACGGTTTATAATTGCAGCTAGAACAGGGTGCTTGGAAGAGAGTAGACAGGTCCTCTGTGTCCATATTGTATGTTAGGCACATGGGAGCTTGGACACCTAACTCTTCTTTGCCTTTTAATATTTTGACTTTAAGTGAGCAAACAGGCTGAGCATACAGATGCATTTGATTACTAATGATCATTATAACATGAGCAGCACCATGATTTATTAGAATAGTTGTTGAATGGGATTCCAAGAAAAGGTAATTGTTTCAGAGTTATCCCCACAATTAATTTCACATGTGTGAAGTCCATTAACTCCAACTGCTGGCCATGGGATACGTGTAACTGTTCACAGCAAGAGCTGAGTTTAGAGACGGGAAGGATGGGCCTCTGGCGATGATGGCCGATTTCAGGGGAAGCTGAGTGCAGGATGGTTGGTTTTTTTCTGCTCTGTCTCTGACTTCCTCTACAAACTTAACTAATTATTCAGTTCCTCTGAAATGACAGTGTTCAGTGGAATGAAATGTTGATGAAATGGAAACATCAGAGACCCTGAGGTGCTTGGACTATGGCAACAGTAGCTTTTGTAAGTAGTAGGATATAAGTTTTAACACGTTATTACCATTGATCCTTAGTCATCCATAGGTTTTTCCACTGCTTGCATTGTTGTTTGAAAGTAGAACAGGGATAAAATGTCAAACTATTGTAAGAAATTTGTATGTATTAGCAGAACAACTGCTTGTACTATACCATGAAACGCTAACAAATATGATGTGCCAAAAACCCAGTAGTATGCATCCTCAGCAAACACGATATATATGTTATGACTCGTAACACGATGAGTTTTGAACAGAATTAATCCTTACTCAATCATTAAACAATAAGAAATATTGAGTTGTTTTTCTTAAGGATTAGGAAAATTCTTTTGGAAAGAGACAAACATTTGTCCCTGCTGGAAGCTCCTTCAGCTGTAATGCATCATTGTGCCTGACCAGCCCTAGAAACCTTGGAAAGACAAAATATGTACAAGCTGGTTGTTAAGCATATGTGATATGTTTTGCCTTGTCACCTGGCAACGAAAAGGTTTTTCTAAACAAATTTCACACATTGCCAAAATTCCAACTTTTTGAAACACGTAAGCTGCTTATTTTTTATTTATTTATTTTTTCCTTTGTCAAATGCAGACCAAGGTACATCTTTCTCAGAAGAGCAAATGTTATCATTTCTATTGGTGGAAGAAAAAACTTTTATAAATTTAATTCACTTAGTCTTACGTGCTCTCTGTAACAGTGTTGGGACTGCCAGAAAATATAGAAAATATGCTGTCTTCAGAACTAACTCATAATCTGTCCTACACGTGTTTTAAAGTTAACAAACCCACCAACCCCCCAAAATCCTTGATTGACCTAAATTCAGCTAGGGAGCATAAAATTAAAAGAAATAAGTCCCCCTAATGATAAATTTTTCAAATAGTAAATAATTTCTGGGTTCTATACATTGTTTAGGAGCAATATGTTTATAATATCTGGTGAAAGAGAAGTGAAAGTTAATCATTTTCCTTTTCAAGTTGCAAAGTATTTGGCATGGAAGTGATCAAATCATTGGCTGCTCTGTCTCTAAGTGTTTAGGTCTGGGAAAAAACCCTGAGATGTCATTTCTTGAGCTTGAATTAAAGGTTTTAAGGAGACTACTTCAAACTACAGTGGAAAAGCTACATTGCTATACTCCTGCAAACTATAATACCCTCATACATTCAGTTACCTCCTTAATCTGCCAGTTATGTTTTCTGTACATCTGCTGCTATCTGATTACCAATATATTTATCTTTTACCATCAGTCCCTTCCTCCCCTGTGCGCGGCGGTGTCAGTGCTGATCCAGGCCAGTGCTGATGGGATCACAGTTCATTACCACGCAGAAGGTGATTGGGATTTGGGCGCACAATGGGGTGTGACACCGTTGAGCGAGGGGAGGCAACTCGTTATAAATGACAACGCTGCGGTAATGACACACGGAGTTTGGGAGTCAGCAATGATGAGTAGACCTCTTAGCGTTATCCTTGACAGGAGAAAAAAAGCTGACACCCAGGAAATAAAGATGGATGATTTCCATGTGATTCACACAGGATTTTACTGGTTCCATGCTACCAGTACTGGCATCAACACATGATCAAAATGGTGGGTTGTCACTGGATGTGCACACCGCAACATGGCCACAAGCAGCGGAGTGCCACGTATTGGCACTGTGCTGCAAGGGAGAGTGTTTAGATTTTTAATTACTACCTTACCAGTGAACTAAAAAGTGCTTTTGTTTCTTGTGTCATGAAGAGAGCAAAGAAGGGCTTTAAAATGCTAAAACAATGGTGGCCTCCTTGCTGAATGATGCAGCACTTTGTAATAAAGCAGTACGTTTTGAAAAGATCTGTATTTTTTCAAAGACAAACATCAAATAGAAGGAAAAAGGTTATGTCACCTTCACCCTCACAGTACTGTCATTTATATGCTATCAGCTCATTAAATTCACATTAAGATACTCCATGGGACTTTAGGAGCTATTAGTGCACCTAAAATGGCATAACAAAATCTCAGTTCACTTTAAGAGAGATGGCATTGCGACATTTTGTATTTCATCACTGAATTATTATAGTCTCAGATGCATTCTGCTGTGATGGTAATGGAAGGAGGAATACTAGAGAGGAAAGCTGTCCATTTGTTTATCCCCAGGGAGAGAAAAAAGAAAGTTTGATAAAAAACTAGAGTGAAAGTAAAGCATTAACAATTTAACCCCTGTAGCAATGCTAAAGAACACACAGGATTTTTATATTCTGCTTTTCAGGATGTTTTAAAAAAAGAAAGAAAGAAAATTTTGTGTATAGGGAGTTGCTTCAGGCAATGGAAGGTGCAGCAAATGTACTGCATGAATGCAGGCATCTCAGTGTTTTATAGGTGAAGTCTCTCATGACAGCCATAAAATACCTTCCTTCATATAAATTCTCATGAAAAAAATAGTTATTGTGATTAAATTTGATGTTCTTGTTAGTTTGTTGTTGTTTCCCACCCAGCCCTCCCCCAGCTTTCATCATCAGTAAATAAGCGTGCTGCTATAGGTAAACCTGCAACCCTCTTTTTGTAAATCCCACATGGGATAATTGCTCAGGCACTATGCTCAGGAAAGTGTAAGGAAAACTGAAGCCATACTAAGTTATCATTAAAGAAATAATATACATATACATGAATACTAAACACTATACTGCTTAATAAAAAAAATTTATATCTGAATTAATAAACCATATATATTTATGTTTTGGCTCTGGAAAGATAGCTTGGTCTGAGGATGTTTTTTCTACACAGGGCATCTATGTAACTGCAACTATACATTAAATACATATATAATATATATTGGAGGATAGAGAATAAGTTAAATTCAGTTTTTAATTTGAGGCAAAGTTAAGCTAATTTTCTTATAAATGTGCATGAATGATTAAAAAACCATCAGAAGTGGGTTGAAGTAGGTTCAGTCACTTTATGTAATTTATTTTTCTCAATATCTATTTAGAATTATTTAGAAAACATGGTAATTCCTTAGAATTGCTTCCTTCCCTCTCCAATCAACATGAAAATGCCATGACTCAAGAGCTTAGCCTCACAGGCAATAAAAAGCCATCAGAACAAAAAGACAATTTGAGAGTCTAAAACATCGTAGAGCCTTCAAATGTGCACATACACAGGGAGTGAAATTCATTCCTGCGCGGGGAGCCAGGACAAGCACAACTTAAGCTTTCAAAATACCTCTTAACTGCAATTACCTGATATATCGGTCTTTGGTGGAGCAGCAGCGCATTTCTTCCGTGGAGAGAGAGCTCAAAGACATAGGAAGAGTCATTGCAAAAGAAAGCTCGAGGTTTTGAAAGTAGAGGGGAGGGAAGTAGCAGCACAGGGAATAATCGCTTAATAAATGCACACCGAGCACCTGCTAAATTTAATTCAGCATTTTACTACATTCAGTGCTTCAGAGTGTAATCTCTTTAGCACAGGGATTCTGCTGCTTATTAGATAGTTCACCTGTTGAAAAGCATGATAGACACCAGTTTTATCAGTAAACCGTTGTTGAATGGTTACTCTGAAGACTAAAACCTGCCTGTACAGTGGATAGAGTTTTCCACTAGACAAAAAAAAAGACATGTTGCACTTAAACCCTTGTTTTTTTGCATGGCATTGTTTTGCCCTTTCCTGACGGTGTGGGGTGCTCAGTGCTGGATAGCTTCGGAGGCAGCACGGCTCATTCCCATTAATGACTGCCAGAAAGCAGAGAGGATGTAATAGGGAATTTTGTCCAGTCTGGGGCAGGTTTTGTAAAGGTCTAATGGAGGTTTACAGTGCTAGTGTTATTGCTAAAGAGCACTAAATTTTAACCTATCTTCAGGCAATGGTACAGTTAAAGCCATGAGAAGTGGTTGCACATAAACAGGGGAACTTAACATTTAGGCTGATGAGAGACAAAAACCAGTGGTATTTGTGCAGTTTGGTTGGGGAAGATATTGGGTGCAGGGCATACCCTGAGGGAAGATGTCCAAACCAAAGAATGTTATATGGTCACTGATAGATTGATCTGGTGAAGGTGGCTGTAACTATATGCATTTTAAGTGTTCTGTTCAAAGTTCAAGATGCAAACCTATTGGGTTAGCTGGAGAAAAAAACAACTTTCTCTTGTATATTTATTTCCAGAGGAAGCCAACCACCATTTGAATAACCAAATTTACACTTACCATATTACCAGTGACATAGTGAGGTATTTTGGAGATGTAAATAATTTAGTATGCACAAGAACTCAATTCATGCTTTTATCCAAGTGAAATCTCCATTGTCAGAAACAGAGATTCAAGCTTTGACGTTGTGGCGGATTTAATCCAAACACCGCAAGAGCACGCAACAATCTGCAATTGCACCAAGCTCACAAATTTCAAGCTCTAAGTCATGCTAATGTCTGTAACCACTTTGTCATGGGTTTATGGGCGTTCACCCAGGGAATCCACAAAGACTTGACCACCTATGTAAAAATACAGTTTCATAACCCATTATAGCATTTATCTTAAGTTTTATTTAGCTAGGTTTAAATTATTTATTTATTTAGATTTTATTTAGATGGATTTATTTAGATACAAGTAGCTGGTTTTGCCCCTTCAATGGCAACATAGTTGTGTAAGAGCCAATCATGTCATCAATGGATGAATTAAAACTTGTCTTCATCTGCTAGCTTAGATGGAGGATTGCTTCTGATCCATACAACTTTAACTCCAGACGAGGTTTTCCTCCTAAAACTGTGTCTCTTGGCAGAGGATATCCTACGGCAAAGGAGCTCCAGCACAGCAGATTCAGAGCAGAAAAGCCTCCAGTGCTGTTGGGAAGATAGACTGGGAGAAATCTTTGTCGTGTTTGTTTCCCATCTGCAGCCCGGCATAGCAGTCAGGTTACTGATAATCACATTTGGTCCAGAATTTATCAGAGTTGACTAATACTACCCCTTTCAAAGCGAATGTCAAGAGAAGATAGACCACTCCTACTCCAGGCTAAGAGCACATGGCTGGGGGTACTTGCTTTCTACCCTGTCACCTTTCAAAAAGCAAATGTGAGCCAGTTTATCTGCTGTGTGTTATAGTCTGCATCTGCAAGATAGAACTAAAGTAAGTGTTGACATCATTACCGTCCACTGGAGAGGCTGATTTTACATTGAAAGCACCGTGCAACCTTTTAGTAAGTTTGCCAAAAGATCCAGTGACTCTGATATTTAATAGCATTCAGGGATATCTAATTTACAATCTTTTCATCAGTTCCAAATAAGTCATGTTATTTGTTTACTGTAAGTCTATTAGAAAGTAGCTTTTATTTCATATCTTGCCTGGCCACCCAGGGCCTGTCTGTCTTGCACCATGTCTTACTGATCCTTAATGTTTGTTTTATAAGGTGAAACAGAGTCTATCCCTATCCTTGTACAGGCACCTGAACCAGAAATCTCCTTAAGCTAGTAAAGAGCTTAATTTTGCACTTTAGTTTTTTGTCACACCTCATGACATATAGTAGATAATCATTGTTGCTACTAATGGCTTGTCTACAGTGCTAATCCTTTCACAGGTATTAACTGAAACGGCTTGAAGTAAATATTGCTTTGGTTATAGACGTATCTAGGGTTCAGTATCTCGGTATTATGCAGTGTGTCAAGAAAATAACCGTGGGACGCTCGCTCTGCAAATTGTTCTATACAGCTGCACTAGACCTGCCTGGCTCCGAGACATTTCCAGGAGGGATCAGCGGTACCCAGCACCCTCTCAAAAGCTCATTGGCCAAAAGTTAAAGCAGTCTAGGTTGGTTTGCAGAATCCACCCCAGTATCCCACTCGCAGAAGCCTTTAACTTCCTCAATACCAATTTGAGGGGGCTGGGAGTAGAATAAACCGGGACCTGAATAAATTTACGCTCTTTTAAAGAAACTGATGGGCTGCAAAGTTAGTGTGCACTGTAATATTACTCTAAGTACCCGTGATGCTGGTTTTGGCACTGACACTCTGCTACAGCGTGTAGGAGGGATCCTGACCTGCCTTCCTCTTGTGGCTACATGCAAGGTACTATATCAATAAGAAAATTATTTGCATTATCTCAATCAATTAAGAAATGTATTTTGAAATAATGAGGTGAAGCCCAGAGCTATAAAGTGTGGTACATGCTTTGATAAAAACAAACAAAAAAACCCCAGACAAACAATTTATAGGTATGGAATGCTTTTACTAGCCCGAATGATGAACAGCAACTTTAGTATTTAGTTTAATATGCAAGTAGTAATGTACAGTGAAATGTAGAGTAAAATTAAAAAAGAAAACTCTATCTAATAGTGAACCTCAAGTAAGCTTGTTAAATCAGAGAGGAAAAAAAAAATAAAGGTTTGTGGTTTTTTTTCTGGGGGAAAAATAAATATAAATGGTCACAACATGTTTCTAACTTATCTGGACATGGCTAGAGGGAAACACTGTGTAGCAGAGTTCTCCCATGGACTCCAGGCTTCAGTTCAAAGCAGTAATTGTAAGCGATCACTCAGTGCCCTGCTTCAGTCTTGTGTGCTTGTCTGAGCAAGATGATCCAAGATACTAGGATTCCTAGAGGAATCACCGCCATCCGTGGTGAGATGTAACACTGGGTCATAGCCAAATCCCTGACTGGATCCACCACCACCAAGGCGCAGGAAAAGAAAAAAGTTCTCTAACACATTTTCCAGTGTTTCTGTATTAGCTGAACACGGCTTCTAAGATGGTACATTAATATCTATAACCGTATTTTGATTGCTAGCATAAGGCATTTAGCATAATGGCAGTGACTATTGCTAGGGGTTCGGCTATGTGATTGAGTTACTGTGGCTTGACAAATTAACAGACATCAGCTGAGCCCCAGAAACCAATTTGGTGCACCCTCATAGCCTGTGGCAACTGGAAGGTAAAATACATTATCTTCAACTTGAAAAAAAGGACTCTAATATAACTTGTTTAATCCTCTTTGGAGATGGCCCAAGAACATGCAAATTGGGCAGAGCACTTCAGCACATACTTAGCGATTTTTCAATCTGCGGTAACTCTTGTGTCTCAGCTCTAGGTCTATAAATTTGCCTGCCCTGTGCCTAGGTTGCCTCGAGGTCCTAAATAGCCAGTGTCAAACCCGTGTGGATGTCTGCAGGCTGCCTTCTGTGGGAATGACATGTCGAGGAAAGGGCCAGCAGGAGGGGTGGTGTAAGGAATGTGTGTAAATAAACCAGACGAAGTTAATGCCAACAGGAATGCCACAGCACGTTAATGCCAGCTCTGTAATATAATATCTCCACATAATCAGGACATTAGTCGACTTTTAGGCTGGTCCACATTAAGTTCTTATTTCTTCTTTTATTTATATTTTCTAAAACAAGGCACCTCGTGTCAGAGGAAGTCTGGTGTAGGCAGAAATTAGGAAAGATGTTTCTTAAAATTTGGAGTCACTGAATTTCTCAGTATGGATTTCTAATATATTTGCTTGCTTTCAAAACAAGGTGGCATGTGATGTGACACGCATGTTACAGTGCACTCAGACACACCGTTAATTTTGTGTAGGACAGATAAAGTAGACTTCGGGGATGAATTTGGCTTTGTGTGTGTGTCTCACTTTGTTATGAAGTGTCATACATAACCCAGCCTCATTCAGACACCATTCAGGAAATACCCATTCGAGCACTGAAATTGCCAAATACATGATACTTTGATACTGCTTGTGGTGAACACTGCTTTGGGGAGTGTTGCACTATCATTACGTAGAAGAAACATGCTGGTGCTTATGGGCATGGTAGTTTGGAGGATGAAAATGCCTTTTTAAAAAGTAAACAGGTAAAAGCGTATCTTTCCTTTTATGTTCTTTTCTGTGGATCCATCCTTCATGCCTCCTCTGGATGACGTGGAGTCCTCAGCACCTCGTAGTACAAGTAGCTTCTCTTGTAGGCCATCATATGGATTTTCTGAATCACTATTGACAACTCGTTTGTCATATAGTGGTTTAGTTTCCCGAGGCCTAAAATGTTTCCTTCTAACCTAAATTCTTGGCTGCATTACATGGGCATCTGAAGGGTATGTAATGTGATGGTCTGTGATCTCTAGGAGATTAGAAAAGATATGAAATTTAGTTCTGTCCTTAAACTCTGAAACTATAAACATGGACTGCAGGGGCATAAGTGGAAGACTGACCACCTGGACTAAGATCTTATGTAAAAACAAGTTACAGATAACAGAAAAAAAAGTCCAGGCTCAGAATAGGTTAAAGTACAGTCAAAACCACGACTGTGGTGAAGTGCAACAGAATGCACACAAGGTAGAATAATGATCCATATGCTATAGTACAGAAAGAGAAACAGTTCAATAAGTAGAAAGTTGCTGCCATACTGGCCACAAAAGAGCTTTCAGAGTCAGTATGAAAAAGCTCTTAAATTTTCATCCTTATGCGTAGCGGCAGTAAAGAAGAATGAAGGGGATTACAAATCAAGAAAATAAACCGGATAAATTGGAACCAAAAAAAGAAAAAAATTGAGAAAACCATCTTATAAATTCATATAAATTAAGAGTGGACCAGAATAGCCATGGATCTAAGGTTGGTTTCAAGTCTTGGTGGTCGCACTCTTTGCTTGATCAGATTTCAAAACAGGTATGTTTATCCTTGACAAAACCAGCCCTGGTCCTTGGTTACTTATCTGAACATTTAGTAAGCCATAAAGAGTGAAATCCTGCTGTCCTTACTCAATTCTGATTGCCAATAGGAAATTTTATGAGCGATGAGA
This sequence comes from Aquila chrysaetos chrysaetos, assembly GCF_900496995.4. NCBI lineage: Eukaryota > Metazoa > Chordata > Aves > Accipitriformes > Accipitridae > Aquila > Aquila chrysaetos. The sequence goes on along the minus strand of NC_044009.1, from coordinate 50,380,672 downwards.
TACGGCCCTGGGTGACCCTTATACTATGATGTTTTTGAGATGCTGTTTTCTCAGTTAGGATGGGTGTAGATGGAGTGTATGGAAAAGATGGCTTAGGAAGTATTTATCAAAACCTGCATGTCCATTCAATGGGTAAACACTATATTTATTGAATTTTTTACTGTACCTATAAATTTTTATTTTATTTGTTTTCAAATAATGGGTCATTTCAGTACCTGGCATAGATGTGTATGATCTGCTGTTAGCTCAAATCTGGTCTAAGAATGAATGACTGGTGCAGCCAAGATAATGTGATACTCAAAAGCTTCTGGCTAGACCTGAGTTCTATATACTGTACCATCTACTCTTATAAACATCTTTATGATAAGATAATGAATAAACCTGATAACTGGTTAAATGAGAGGTGTGGAGACTACTACTTGCTGCCTAGGCTGTTGGCTTGGTACTGAGGCAACTAGCTATACCTAAACCCCTGCCAGGTGGAATGATTTCAGGCAAGTCAGGTCATGCTGACTGTATCTCATTTTACCCATAAAGTAGGGATAATTAGCTATGCTTTTCTCCTCTATAAAGTCTTGAGATTTGCTGGTGAGCTAGATATCTTTGTTTTACAGGAAATCAGGCAGGTCTTTAACTCTAGTTTGTAGCAGAGGAAAACATATTAACAGAAAAAAACAATCAGTGATATACGCTAATAATTACTCTTATAAATACTTATTTTGTTGTTGTTCTGACTCAAGAATATGCAGGAACACTTCACTGTTTTCTTAGACCTGCCTAGTATTCTTGCATTAGTTATATTGCAGACTTCCCTTCGTCTCATTAAATCAAGATCCATATCAGACAAAACCTGCTGTCTGGGCTTACCATCCGGCAATATTTGCTTGATGAGAACTTCGACTCTCGCTAGTAAAGAGAGAAACCATCCCTGAGCACATCCGTCAGTATAAGAACTGCCTCAAGTGTATCCAGCAACTCCTCATCCAGACTGCAAGGTCTGAAATGGATCTGCCAGTGCACTGACCTTGACTTTGCCCTTATTCCAAGTATATGTATTGCTAGATATCAACAATCTAAACAGAACTAAAACCCTAAGCAACCGAAATATAAACAATCAAAACAACAAATGCATTTGTTGTATTAGCTGACAGCACCCATAATGTCACCGGACAAATATGTAAATACTGACCTAAATCCCTTTGCTAGAGACTTTTGTATTCGCTTTAAATGTTGGAATAGACAGCAGCTCCTGCATGACTAGCCCTCGGTCTGACCAGAAACCTGGGTGCCCACGCAGCCCCGGGTGCAGAGCTGTGCCACAGTCACTCCTCCTTGGAGCTGAGCCTTATTGTGATTCTGTGGGATTCAGGAAACTGTGATGGAAAGAGGATTTTGTTCTTGTGAATTTGGCACTATTCATTAGCATTCAATTAATTAAAACCAAACCTTTAACATTTTTTGGCTGAGTTGAAAAAATAGACATCTGAATATGCAGAAAACTGGAGTACTGACCCAATCCATCAATTAGTTGGACGTTAATTGCATTTTTTCCCACTGACTTCAGGAGCTGTAGATCAAACCAAATGTGGTAGACTGCGTGGAATCAGTTTTCTACTGCTGAAGCCAATGACTTCCATAGGTGTTTCCTGAAGCAGGTAATTAACATTAACGTTCCTTTCCATTCATTTCAATGGCTAATGGAAACAAGATAATAATGCTTGAGTGGTGTTGTGGTCATGTTGGCCAAAATAGGGTATTCCAGCCTCACAATCTCAAGGGGCAGACAAACCCATTAGGTGTCAATAAGTGGCTAGGTTAACGTACAAAGTCCTGACCTGAAACCCTTTTGCAATGTTAGGCACGTAAATCATCTGTGTCCAGTGAAATGAAAAAAGTAGCCAGTTCATCAAAATTATTAAGTATTCAAGGAAACCTATCTTTACATTGTGATAACTTTTATAAAACAGACTTAAAATAGTTTTAAAAGTTTCTTACCCCTCTAATAACAAAGTTTTTTTGGTAAGGATTAGACAATTGCTAGTGTTAATAACTCTAATAGTAACTCCTTCTGATTTAATAACTCTAAATCTGGAGCACCTCTTCCTCGCTCAGGTGGTGTTCACCTTGAGATAGGCAGCATTCCCCCACTACTGGAGAGCTGTGCTCTGGTTTTTACACAATATTAAGTATTTGTAGTATTTCTAGCTGCTTAACTCAGACTGATTTCAGCAGAAGCTAGGCAGTTCGCTGCCTTATGGGACCTGTGATGTAATTTACTATGTATAAAATGGCAATAATGCCATTCACCTGCCTCAGTGAAATTTTATGAGGATAAAACTAAAGCTAGAACTGTCTTTAAGAATGTTTCTGGCAGCACACTTTTCAACAGCTTTTTGGGAAAACATTTTCTGTTGCTTCACTTCCTGTTGAGGGATGTGTAAGGAGCCAATTTATTATGTTTTTAAGGAAACTGAAAAAGTTTCAGTATTAATTTGTCTTTACCCTAATTCCAGCAGCACTTCCGATCCGATACCCCTGAGTGCCCCTGACCACCATACACCAGTATAAAAACCACCTGGCAGTCACGTCCTGGTGACTGGAGCTGGGATCAGGAGGCACCTGAAGCACAAAGTGATTTGAAAAGTTACCTCCGTTTCAGGAGCATTGGGTGGAACTGGCCTGAATATTATGCTGTCATAATTTCTATTTGGAATAATTTTTAATGATAATCTGGGTGATTGTAAACATGAGTGACAATGATGAAGTGTTACATTCTTTCCTAATAAAAAAAGTCTCATTTTGGGCTGTGGTAGTGATGATATGATCAAATCCTATTTATTCTGATACAGGGAGACCCTCAATGCAAGGCTGTTACGCACAAGGAAGGACACTTCCCTATTGTAACTCCCATTGTACCAGAGCTGTAGAAATAGGAAAAGCAAATTATCCAGGAAGAGGGTATTATGCAGATTCCAGTTAGGACCTTTGCTGTTAGTTATGTGATATTGCCTTAGTTGTCCTCTTATTTTTTGTATCACCACATTAAGCAAAAAAATGTTCATTTAAACATACATTCTCATCCACTGAAATGACATGTACCTACTAGCTACAAACTACTGCACAATAGAAGAACTGAGAAAAGAAATAATATTAGAACTGTTCCAATATTTGGCCTCTCATGTAATTGTAGGAGTGCAGTAAGTCACTGCTTTTCTATGATACTAAAAATAACATTTTTAATAGAAAGGTCTGTTATCTGCTATTGTATAATTTCTTCTAAAATACCGAATAACCACGGAAATTTTTCATTTGTAATGTAATTTAATTCTGGATTTTATTTTTGATTATGGTTGAGGTTAACTTTGATGTTTTCAAAATGAATTTCAAAGACCATTTATTCAGCTAATTTTGAAGGCAAAAACACACTGAAACTTTTATCCCAGTTGGTAAGCAGCTATCCCCTAGTTTTATTCAAGTTTTCACATAAAAATGCCAGTCGGGAATAAAACTGACAAATATATTCAATCAAAGATGGAATATTTTTTCCTCTTAAGTTGCAAATGGCTTCATTAAAATAAAAGCACCACCTTAGGGATTGCATAAAGCAGAATATTGGTACCTAAATGGTATTTATGACTCGGCTAAATGTAAAGTGAATTAAAATTTAAAGGATTATAGTCAGGTAGGCCACAGTCATTCGTAGAGGAATGTCCATTAAGAAGATGAAAGAACCTGCGGTCCCCAGCGACAGGAACATGTCGGGTTAGCGGTCAGGCATACCTACACGCTTAGTGGCACTGTAAATGAAAAACATCATGGTCAAACCCTAAGGTACTTGCGTGATGTTTACTTCAGGCAAAGAAAACAAAATCCCTGTGCAAACATCTAGGGATATGTATATTTTTGTGTGTATATATGTGCATATAATATATAGATATATACATATATCTGTGTATCTATATATGTATATATACAACAGATATGTATATTATATAGAGATATATATAATATTACAGCACTGTGGATGATAAAAAGCAACACAGTTAATGACGTAAAATATAATCTGAGCCCTGTTATTTTACCAGTAGCTTGCAGGATCCACTGCAAATTCACCTGCTTCCAGGTCTTAATAAAAAGTCCATGCTGCATTTTAAGGAATTCATAAGACAGGGAGGGACGAGGAGCCTTCATGGTTAGAGTCTGCCAAAGCACACATTTAATTTTTGACATGGAGGAGGTAGAGTGCTTTTTGGTTTTGTAATGTATTTGCACACAGCTATGATATAGATATGTGTGTTGCATTTCCTGAATTTTTATCTTGAAGAAGAATGAAATAATTTGCTCAGTTAATTTATTGAACTGAATTCTGGCCTCGGTCTTCAAGATTTTATACCACAATCAGCAAGTGATTGACAGGAGTTCTTGGAAGATTTGTTTTCTTCCCATCATCGTGGTTTCTTCATGGAACAGCCATTGTTCAAGTTACTACACGGTGGGGAGCTGGTCAGGAAATAGTTTCTCATTACTCAAAGTGTTTGTGACCAAACAATAAAATATTCTTCAAGATGTGTGCTTTTAATTTACAAATGCATTTCTATGAAAACCAAGGTTTTCAGTTACAGTTTTTAAAAAGTAATTGAAAAAATATTCAACCATCTTTAATCGAATGTCATTGTATGACACCTATCTATGCACTTTTCTGGCCATATTACTATGGTGTTTTGCTCCAGGCATTGGTCTTGTTTACCTGAAAAAACCACTTACATCCTAGATGCAGTCAAAATAATCAGCCCTGATGTTTATTCACCCAGCACCAGCCCCCTGAATATAGTACACCCAGGATCTTGACAATTATTTGTGTTGAGAAATAGATATCATGCAATTCACTGCCTTTTAAAAAGACGTGACAAATTTGCATAGCATTCATTTACATAATTTTATTTATTTCCTGTTGCTTCTATCCAGCTACTCCCTATTGTCGTGTGTTCCTGGCCCTGTACTTTCCCTTCTCTGCTGCAAGTTACTGGATCTTGCACGCACTTGCCAATGTATAATTTGCACAACCGTTTCTGTCACCTCTGGCTGTGGCCCTGTATGTTTAACTTAGCATATTCTAATACTATAAAGCTTTAAATCCAAAGGAATGTGAGATGGGATATATCTATTTATTAGAATATTAGCATTTCTAACATGACACTTTATACAATGCTTTGAACCACATGGTGCATATTCCTTTATTTAAATAGTACCTCTGAGTCTTAATATCTTCTTTCCAATTTGGACAGATTAGCTAAGTGGTTAAGTGCTATCCTTTTATTATCCATCTACTTTGTGCCATACTCTTATCTTTGATAAGATAGGTGACTAGTGGGATGCTTTTTCAAAGTGCCTGTCTTTATAGCTCTGCATTGTTATTTACCTTTTTCTATGTTTCATTTCTCACTCTATATTTTTCGAAAATTTTAGAAAATCTTTTAGAAAAAAAGATTATTAATAATTAAAAACATGGCATTTGTAGAGCAAGCTAGTAGACATTTAGGAGTAATTTTAAAGTGAAATTTGTTCTCTGATTTACTCTCTACCCCTCACTTAGGCATTCAAACACACAATAAAAACTAATGTTTGAGTGAGGGTTTGAAAAGATCTCACAATTGGGCTTTGCAGGCTAAAAGTCCAGTTTAGCAGTATGCTTCTACCTGTTAGTGCTTGTGCTCATACACTGTCTGCATTTAAGAAGGAAACCAAATATTTAAAGTAGTCCAGGGGGTTTTCAAGGCTGGTTTATCAACTGTATTGCACTAAGCCTGCGTAGAGGCAAAGCAAGTATCTCGTGACTCCTGTTACAGTCACGTTCCTGGAGGAAGGAGGTGATCCAGGCTCTTGGAGGTGGTGTGGTCCACGAGGAGGCTGGGATCAGGCAGGACTTGGCCAGCCCCACCATCAGTCTGATGCTTTATTTATGCCTGAAGTTTGTTTCTGAAAACCCTTTTTTTTTTTTTTTTTTTTTTCTGTAGGACTCTTCCAAGTGGCATTCATGAGTCAGCAAAGCTGGAAGATGGAGCTTACAACCCAGTTGCTGGTTTCTCGTATCAGTTTCATATCAGCTTCTCCTAAAAGGGAATCAGGTCCTATTTACACAGGGGAAAACTAAGCTTATTCTGGACTGCCTTTGTGATATTAGCAACTGTGTTTTAAGTGCTTTTGCAGGTTGTCTGTGGAGGGCTGAACAAAAGGAAAACAGGTTCTGGTGGGCAAAGGCAGATGGAGATTCATCGTCAAATAACAAACCTTTTTCAGCGCTGGTGATTCGGAGTGGTTCCTGAACACTGTATGTTAGGAGTAAATGAGTGTAGGGAAAAAGAAAGTGAACCTAAGTCACTTTATTTATGAAGATAAGTTCTGAAACACTGTACTTTTTTGACTGTTTTCAGTTGGCTTGTAGGATGATAACCATAAAACTGTGCTGCAGAGATTTGAATATAACATGCCACGTAAAAATAGAGTATATGAGAAATATGTCTTTAATCTGAGGCACAAAAATAAAATGAAACTATGGATGCTCTGAACTGTGCTAATTGCATTTTGCAATTATGGGGATCTGACTCATAAAAGTACCAGACTGACACCATCGGAAATCACACAAAAAAGCAAACAGAACATTTGGAATTAACTTTTGAAAAGGTTAAAATTTCCTAAGGAAGGGAAAACACACATATCCTGGGCGGGTGGTGGGGGGGGATATGCAGACTACTCTTGGAGCAGAGAGCTCTCAAAACTCAACTCAAAGGTGGAGCCAAGACAGACAAAGACATGGAGTTTGTACGTACTATGATAGCTGGTGAAACATGGGCAATCCTCGGTGCATGGAGAGGATGCCACAAATGCAATGGGTGATATAGTAAGGGTACTGGCAGAGTAAACGGAGTCACTGATGAAAATCGGTATTATTACTTCAAAGAGTATGTTAGGGGAGCCTTGTTAGAAAACCTACCAATTCTGTCAATTTGAAGGGAGAACACTTTATTAAGCTTGACTTGAGCAAACTCTGTGTTAGAAGTGGTTTTAGTATTATTAATATTTTTTAAAAAAAACTTTTTTAGAAAGCTATTGATAGTAAAATACTGGACTTAAGTAAAATGCGGGGTTGATGTTACTGAAATTACCTCCATGAAACAAATTTGTAAATAGGTGAAATCACTTTTTAAGGAGTCTTGTTTGCCATAAAATACCAGGATTCATCCACTGCATATGCTGTGAAAGGGCAGGGGCATGAAAAACTTGACAAAGAGATGGAAGTTGTCCTCCTGCAGGCAGGGGTGCTCTGGACAGAGCATTAAAAGGGGCTGGAAAAGCCCAGCCTTCCCACAATACATATCCTTAAAAAGATTTTGCTGTGAGGTAGAAGCTAAAAAGTGGATCGTGACAAGCTCATTTCTCTGGGAAAAAGTGGGGGGAACACAACAGGCAGATCATCGGTCACTGCAGGAAAACACGCAACAGATTTGGGGACCTAATGGGATATGTATAAAGGAAACAATTTCCATTGCTTATAAAGGAAGAGACGTGGGTGAGATGACTGCTATCAAACACTTTTCTGCTACTGGATGCCCCAGCAGGGATCTGGCAGGTCACTATGTACTTGTACACATTGAGCAGTCACTTTAAGAAAGTTTCCACAAAGAAATCATTTGGGTTGTGACTCAGCACTTGAGGTAGGTGGCAAAGGAAAACAAAATACATCTTTAACCCCTAGAGGTGTTATAAAGTGTGAAGTTTATAAAAGCTATTTTGATGTCACTGATAACTTTTGCTAAAAATTCTTCATCACAAAGAACCTAAAAGGAATAAAGGAGGAAAATGTAAATAACCCAGGACATAGACTGGGGTAGAAACAGCTAAAGGAGAAGTTTGTGCAGAGGAGCAATGAGTGAGATCACCGTCTGTGTGCTCCCCAGCTAACGAGGTCCCTCCCTGCGGGGGAAACTTCTCTTTTCCCTTGTTACCCCAAGTAGCAGCCCAGAGCAGTCCCAGGAGAGGTGTCCAGAGAAAACTGCATCTCGGTTCAAGCTTCACTGTATCCCTTTCAGCCACTGCGTTTGCTGGGGAGGCTATACCCCTCCACGCTATCAGACATATGTTTAATGTATACATACACAGTAGTCACATCACCTCCCAGCCTTCTCTGGGGTTAATGAAGAGGCTGAGGTCCTGCAGATTCAGCTGTGGGTCATTTTTGTGGCCCCCACCTCAAATTCATTGGCAGGTCCTTGCCTCTGTTTTGCAGCATGGGCCCCAGAGTTGGATGATGTGTGTGGCAGAAAACTCTTTCCAAGGTTATGCAGGGAGAGGGGTCACTTCAACAGTTGTACCTTATACACACCTCTTTATGCAACCGTGAATCAGGTTAGCAGTGCATAGGAAAAGCTTTTGGCCTCGTTTATGTGATCTAAAAAGGATTATTCTTGCTTTTAAGTAGGTCATTGTTAGTGGAAAACAATGAAAAAACAGCAGAATTTAAAAAGACTTCATTTTGTTGTTACAGCTAAGGTAATTACAGCCCTCTCAAGCTCTGTAGACACCTGAAGGACATTTGCTGTTTGCAGACCTGACTGCTAATGGCACCGAAAAAGTGGTTAGCGTAGTTTGGAGCTGGAAATGAAGTACATCAGAGGTAAAAGCCTGTGGGCTGGGGCTGGCTGTGGGGTGATGCTGCTCACCTGGTGGAGTGATGGGCAGCACCTGGGGCTGGTGTGAAGGTCACTGCGGGGCAGCCAGGCACCTCCTGCACTGCAACCAGCCTGGGTGCTGTGGGAGGAAGAGGTGTTAAATGTGTTGCTCTTGGGTAGTTGTGAAGCTCTACTGGGTGTTAGCACATCCCCCCATAATGCCAGAGCAAGAGGGTCCTGGAGAGCCACCATCACCATCTCCTCCTGCTTCTGAGTGTCGCTTGCAGCTCTGTGGCCCATCACGGTAAGCTTAATTTTGGCTTTCTGATGGTTTTTGTGCGTCATGTGGAGTCTGGTGTGTTGTCTGGCCCTGTTCTGGAGGATTTGGATTGAACTTTTACAGTGTTAATAATAAAGAGAGATGTGAGGCTGTGGTGCGGCCTCGAGTCAGTCAGAGTTTTGTGGTGAGTTTGCCCAGGTGTCTTCTTTGTTGTGGTCCATGGGGACCAAAAGGCTTTATATTCAGCGAAGCCAGGTTTTATTGTAATGAAACTGGAGATAGTCTTAAAGAGAGAAAGCTCATAATAGCCATGGAAGGCAGAAATGATTGCTTGCTGTGTCCTTGTGGGCTGCTTCTTGCTTCTAGGCTTGGTTTTGTCTAAGTTAAGTGGCTCTTAGAGTTGTGTAACATATTCTGTGTGGTGCTGAAGAGGCTTTTAGGAAGTTTTCTTTGCATTACCAGGTTTAGTGTCTAGTTCCTCCCAAGTCCTCCTCTGTCCTGCTCTGTAACACCGTGAACCCCTGGACTTCCCTGCCCCAACACAGTTGGCTGGCTGCTCCCAAGTGTTTTCTAGAGGTTTCTCAGTGATGCGTCCCTTTAAAGGTTCATGTATTAATTGTGAGCTTAAGTTTGTCAATTAAGAAACTGAAACATCAAAGATATTTTGGCTGAATCCAGTGCGAACAGAGATATGGCAGTTATTGCTGCAACTCTTAATGGAAATGTACTGCCAAAGGTATGAATGAAATACAGAGAGCTTTGAGTATGAAGCTGAAGATCCAGGAAAAGGGGTCTCTGTAGCAAAATAAGGTTTGAGTTGCTTGCCCTGCAAAAAAGAAAGAAAAGCCTGCCCTTGTAGACTGCTCTTCTCATTTTCCTGTACTAGACTGCTTCAATGTAGATAAGTATGTTAATATACATCTAATCTGGTTTTGCTAAATAGAACACAAGTGATATGTAACGATGAATCAAATATCAGCATGAATTTGTGCAGTTTCTAATGGCTTTGGAATTTGTTTGAATGTATTAGCACTAGTTCCTACTAATTGTTTAATGGAAAAAGGCATTAAATTTCAAGTAGCTACCGGGAAAAATTGCAAAATCCTAATTTCTCCTTTGTTTTGCCAAATAGAAGTAGTGTAGCAGTGAAATATATGCCGTGTCTAGATGTCATTTTGTCAACTGTAAACAGAACAAGAGCTGTGCTGTGACAAAGGCGGGGAAGCTGCAGCGCTGTAGGAAGATGTACAGCTTGACAACAGGAGAGATGACTTTTGGGTCAGGGAGTTACTGTTTTCTTGAACGTGATGCAGTGTCTGCTTGTGGTGGAAGCTAATGGTGCAGTACCACTGCCGGAATAAAGGGGCTATTTCAGAAGAGATCAACTGGTCCAAGGGCTGGTTGCAACCAAGGGAATAAATCTGACCACTTTAAACTGTGTGTGTTACGCTAAGTCTTTCTGTTGTTGAGTTTTGGCTGGGAAGGGGGCATGGGGCTGTGCTGCTGGAAATTGTAAGGGTTTGGGCAGTATAAACTTCTTGAGATAAGGTAGGCTAGCATGTAAACTTGGAAAATTCTAGCTTTTCCTATGGTAGTTCCCTGAAAGAGAGGTCATCTGGTATGGACTGTGGTAAGAGATGCACCTGGGTGGCTACTGCAGGATAAATAGGTAACCTGTGATAAATTTCCATCTAGTTGACCTACTCTGTATGATACTTTGTGGGGGTGGTTGAACCCTATGTCTTTTGCTCTGGACGCGAGGATGCTGAAGGCCTGTGGGAGAGCTGTTCTGTTGCACACAGGCATGTGCCTGGGGAGGGAAAGAGCTGCTATTCCCAGCTGGGGAATTACTACACTGTACTGAATTCAACAGAAGACTTCTGATTTGCAGCAGCTGTGTATGTGGAAATAATTAAAAGATACATTTTCCATACCTGCCTGAGTTCTTGTCTAGGTATATGACAGTCAGTGGAGTTCACGGAGACTTGCTGCTCTTTGTCCATGCTGTAGTCCGAGTGACCTAACCTATTTATCAGTAGTACCAAATTGTTAGTCATTCTCATAAGTATCCTGAACAAAATGTGCCAGCTAAACTGTCCTCAGCAAGAGTGAGGGAAGGAAAAAACCCACAACTCCGCACAACAAAAAAGCAAACAAAAAACCCCCTTGAACCCAGATCTGACTGTTATGGGAGACGATTATTATAGTTCTTCACTTGCAAATTTTCCATTTGTGTTAAGTTGCTTCCCACAGTCTCTCACTGTCACATTCATTCAAAAGCCAGAATGGCATTGATAGAGTTCAGCGTTTTGGCTCGTTCGTCCCAGTTCTGCCTGGAGACTGGACGTACAGGATGTAACACAAATCTTCAACCAAGATTCTGCCCTCCTGGTCGTCCCTTTTTACTTGAAAGCACTACTTAGACTTTCCTTGTCCTCCTTTTGTCCTAAGTCAAATATGTTTTGAAAACAAAACAAAACACTTGAAATGGCAATTTTGGAGCTTCCCCCTTGCAAAACTCTTCCTCCTTCAGATGCTTTAAAAAAAATAAAAACCAGCTTAAAAATCCTGTTTTAAAGCTTCCTTCACCCTTCACCTATTTATCTTTAAAGCAGTGCAAAGTGAGGCTCTATAGTTTTTATGAATTAATTTGTTTTGTTTGCAGCTGGTTATCATCCTGCTCTGGAATATTCATGTTAAGTTACAGAGAGCACTGTGCCATTTTCTAGATGTTATCATTATGGCCTTTTAGTTAAGAATTACCACTGCTATTACAGCAACTACAAGGAAATGCACTCCCACTCATTGCTGTGATAAGATGCCTCACATCCTCCTCCTTGCAATGGTTTCCTTAGTGTTCCACTTCTCTGGTGGAGACATATTTGCAGCAATGATAACAATTTTCAAAAAGAAACTAATAAAATGTGCACACATTTTTTTTTAAAGCTTGTGATTTCCTCCCAACAAAACTGTCACTGAAGCTAGTAAGCACATTTAGTAGAAATGATTAGAGATGTGTGACAAATTTACAGCAAAATGCACAGCAAAACTGGAAACATTTTTCTTTTCATCAGCTATATGAAAAGCAAAGGGGGGGGAAACCATGTTTTTCTCTTCCTTTCTGCCTGACAGAATACTTCAAATTTAAGATATGGGAGTATAACTTCTGAGTAATGTTTCTGTTAAAGTATCAGCCAATTTTTTTAATAGAGAAAACACTTTCTCGATGGTCATCAGATGTCAGTGGCCATTGGTTAGCATCATTAGTCAACGGGGATGAGATATCTTGGCTTATAATAACAAGAAGGTGGAAAAAAATTACTGTTGGTTTTACAGCAATTCGTACGTCAGAATTTTTGAATGAAGGAGAAAAAGTGTTTGTCCCACAATGGGCATGTTGAATTTAAAAATAATTAACCCCCCCCAACAGATCAGTCTAGAAATGTATAAAGGTTTAGATTCGACAAATATTCAGTAATTCAGTGGCTTATCCAGATCAACTTGAAATATGTTAATAAAAGAAAGGAAAAAAGTTCTACGGTTTAGTTCTCTGTCATATATAAGAGTTTTGGTCAGCTCTAAGTGTATTGAAATACAAGGTTTCTATCACCTTGTTTCTGGTCTTTCCTCAAAAATGGACTCTTCTATTTATCCCAGCTGGGCAACTACTCTGCAGATAATCAGAAGGAATTGATATTGTGTCCTTGGCATTGTGTCCTCTGACCTTGAGGGTTGTAGGTGGTTTCTGCTGGAGAAGTTTTCACAAGGTTGGTTTGTATTTTGTTGTTTTGGTTTGTTGGTTTTTTGGGGGGGGGGTTGTTTGTTTTTGGAGGTTTTGTTTGTTTGTTTGTTTTTTGTTTTTGTTTTTTTTTTAATTCTGTGCAGTTCCATTCATTTACCAAAAATTATTTGACTTTGGAAATAAACAGTGAGATGCAGTGTCCTTGTTCAGAAATGTAGGTCTGTCTTTCAGCTGGTGACCTGGTCAAGTGCTCTGTGCACATTAAGCAAGGTGAAACAGTATGATACACGGTGTTCAAGAGCCTCTCCAAGGGGCATCCCCTCCTGTACAGAAAAGCATGACACCCAGTTGTTGCAAATTTTATTATTCAGTGATGGTAGATATTTTTTGATTCTGCTTCCGCTGCAACTACCTGCTTTTCAAATCTAATGTGGGAAACTAGACTAAACCTGTTGTAGCATTCGGAGTATCTTCTGCTTTAGACAGAGGATTTTTATTCATACACTGTCTTCATTTAGTGTCCATGATGCTCTCTCCTCCTTTAGCCAAACTATGTGGAAGGCAAACACCTAGCTGAAATCTCCATTTACAGCTGTATGACACAGACCTGCACCTCTTGTGCCCACAAAAATTATATATATATGCAAAGATGAGAGCCCTGTGCTCCCATGAGGGGGAATAAAACTGCTTATCTTAAAGTCCCTCAACAAAATAAAGAGCTCCAAGTTTTTTTTTGGTGTTTCTTTGTTGTTTCTTTGTTGTTTAAATCACTATCTAGCAGTGGTTATTATTCTCTGGTTTATAATGGAATATATAATTTCACTTTATTTAGGTCAAGGAAAAGAAAAGCAATAATTGTTTGATACCTATTAATAGTGGTTTTTTAAGGGCAAGCACTCTGTGGAATAATTACACCATTATTTGGCTATCACTTACAGATTACATGTTTTAGATGAATATTTTTTGAAATGGTTTTTAAACAACAGGTTTAATGTTGAAAACAGGTAAACTCATGTCTCATAGATTCAATATAAAAACCTGAGCAGAGTTAATGAAACACTGTCTCTCGCAAGCAAAGGTACATCCTGTGTTGGGATGAGGTTATCAGCAGCAGAATGGAAAAAGATTAGGAGTAAAGTATGCGGAGGCCTCAATCTAAAGTAAGTTAATATTAAGATTATGTCTGGAAGTCATTTAAATCCCACAGTAGTGGTTAAATAGAGGAAAAGCTATAGTATTTAAGTTTTAAGGAGGATATTGGCCTATTGGTTGTTGGGTGGAGGGCATGTGAAGGTGTTGAACAACTTTGGGAAAATATAACATGCACACACGTACGTGATATTAGATTGTTGTTAAATACCAGACCTTCCCTGAAGTTACAATACTTTATATGTGCTCCGGGAAAGGCTTATCAAGAGCAAAGAGGTGTTGTGGGGTAGGGTTTGGGTTTGGCTTTTTTTTTTTTTTTGGTGTAATGAATGTCCCTGTTGATGGTCTAGGCTGGAAGTGGATTTCTCATTTTTATACTTTGATTTTTATTGAAAAATATCTCAAGTATTACAGTGGTGCAATAAGTTAAAAATCGGGTCCTGAACATGCCACGCTATAAAGAAGATCTATGTAAGTTATAACAGTAATACCATGTAAGCTCTCTTTTATACAATGCTATTGTTTTTTACATTTTGGAGGGGGCAAACACTGAAGCATCATGACTGCATTTTGGTTTAAGCCTGTATTTTTGACTGTATTTTCAGGGAGTTAACTGTAACAACAAAAATTGTGTGTTTTTTCTGTGAATTTGTAGGTGTCCATCATACTGTGTCACCATGATCTCTATGATGATAAACTCAAGGTTTGATTTGAACTGAGATGTTTAATCACAGATACTATACAGTTTTACTTTTGTAGGTTTATACAGATAAAGAAAATGACACACGTAAGGGGAGGTGACAAAATTAACAAAAGAAAATTAGGGGAGGAGAGTGTCTATGATAGCTCAGCATCACCATTTTGATGGCCCAGGGAAAGGAAGGGGACTGCGGCGTTCCTCTTCGGGGAGGAATTGAGAAGATACCTATCTCAAAGGCTACACTAAAATGCCATGTAAGGGTAACATGTCATGATCATAGTGTGCTCCGATCAATAATCTTCCACCGATGTTGGGGTGTGGGATTATTTTGGAGTCTCTTTCCCATTCTGAAAACCAGGATACTGTTCCTCATCTATCTTGCAAGGATGTTGTATTTACCAGGGAATGCATGCAGAATGATTTTTGAAAGATGCTCTAGAGTGCAAAGAATTATTGCATTGTTTTTATTCATGACTTGAGCTGGGTTTTAGTTAGTTGCATGCCTTTGTATGCTGCGTATTGGGTTTTTATAGCAACGTCTGTGTTCTCTGGGTACCTAAGCAGAGATTTTCATTTTCATACTACATAATTCAAATGCTGGATTCATACCAAATTCATCTCCTCCACACATTTTAACTGCATTATTAATAATAATATGGTTGATTGCTGATGCTATATATTTGTTTTCTAAAGAGCTCGTTGAGAAGCTGGGCGTGTTAATAAGGTATGGTGTGTTTCTCCTGTGTTCTCAGCAAGGCTCCTGCCTGTAGCACACAACTGGCACTGCCCATATTCTCTTTTCACTGCTACTAGGCAGAGCACGCAGGCGTTTTCAATTCACTAGATCATTCACAAGTTACCTCCAACCCAACCTTGTCATTGCAATTCGTCACACTTACAGTGTATGCTTTTATGTGCTGTATCTCGCCGAAGTCTCATCACGCCAGGCCAGTGCCACAGGGTACTAGACAACAACAAAGATCTCAAGCATAGTTTAAAAGGTAGCACTATAAAAGAGAAAAATAATGGCTGCAATCACTGCTAGATACCCTGTTCCCACAGATCCTGCAGCCTTTTTTTAATTTCCAACTAAAGCCAAGTTGTACGAATGACTACCTTCCCCACTGCCACCATATGCCCAGTATATCTGGCACCCTGTCCCAGCAAGGCAGGGAGGGAGAGAAGCCCTGACAGAGTGTATCTGGAGGGAATACACTGGGCACTGTTTCAATGTGAAAAATGTTTGAGGAGACTCTCTCTCTCTAATCACCTTTTGGCTAACAGTTTGTGGGAATTAAGATGGTGTTATGAATGGACCTCCGGCTGTGTAGAGTTCCCGGCTTTGCTACAGATTTCTGGGGTGTCCTTGGACAAACCATCAAAGGTTGCTTTATCTCTTGTTGGAAGCAATAAAGTTACGCTATTCCTTAAAGCAAAAAAGGTGAGAACAAAACAGGTCTCCTTTTCCTCTGCTCTTCATCTGGAAAAGAAGAGTCGTCTTTTTCTCATAATCCTTTCCCATCTGTTTTTTAGGTACTTGAATTTGTGCCTTAGCATGTTTTCATACAATCCATAACATAATGGTTTCTTGGTCTCAGCTATGACCTTTGGGTCATCAAAACTTTAGGGTAATTTCTGTCAAGAGAAGCTGTTCCATTGTCAAGTGCCTTCGGTGAAGACTTATGGATAGATTGTGCACTGCTTCCTCTCCCGACGTCTCCAGTTGTTAGTCCCTTTTGCGACGTTGGGTAAATTTTTGTTTTCTGTCAGCACGGGTTAGGTCTGATAATGGTTTGGTTACGTACGCGCTCGTGTGAGTTGTGGCACAAAATATATGCAAGCCTAAACACGGAAGGATGCAATTCCAGGCTGAGGAATAGCTGCCTTGAGGTTCCCTCTTAAATTTCTCCTTTCATTCACATAGAAGTGTGCTGAAGCTTCTTTCCTCAGATTGCAATAAATACCTGCTAAATTCCTGTCTCGGGAGAAAGAGCTAGGATTTAAACACACGCTGAACTACATGAGCAGCGAGGGGTTTTTGGGAGCAAGAACTTCTGTGGAGGCTGGAGGAGGGTGGCTGTCCCTGGGGACAGCATTTGCAACTCCATCCCCAGGGATGTAACGTTACGGCAGACTAGGCAGGGCTGCAGAAAGTACGGGAGGAGCCAGTTCATCAGAGACACGGCTCGTTAGCCAGTGGGTCTGCCCTGTTGCTGTTATTCTAGAGGAACTAAAGCCAGCTGGCCATGGAGAGTGCTCAGTGAATTTATCCGTGTGGGTTTTCTCCAGCTGATGCAGCTAGAACAAGGCTAATGTTGTGATACCCATGTGCAGGATGGGGCCAGCTCTCTGCAGACTCTGTCCTGTCCCAGGTGCCTTGCTCAGCACAGGGAGGGAGGAAAGTCCCTGTATCATGGAGAAGTACCCGTCTCCTTGCTGCCCTTCCATATCCCCTCCTTTTCACCCACACAGGGAATAGCTTTTGATGGAGGCTTGCGTACTACCAGGAGAGGAGTGAATGCAGGTGTGCCTGCAGTGATATTGCCCAGCCTCAGCTGGGCTTGGGTACCAGAAATTACAGTGTGAAGTTTAACCCCCAGATTTGCCCAGCATAGGTGAAGGCTGTCAGGCAGGCGATGGATTTTGGGAATGCTGTAGTGTCTATTGAGGGTAATAAGACTTTTTTTTTTTTTTTTTTTTTGTGGCCCCAGTGAAGTGAGGAGCGTGAATGTTATGTTGTTAACTTTGTTGTTGTTGTTGTTGCAAGAGGGTTTTTTTTGTCTCGTAAAAAAGAGGAGGGGTAGGCTGAAACGCCCTGCGCTGGGTGTGTTTGTGCTCTGCCTTGAACAGCAGCGAGGGGCTCCTTTGCTTCGTTTCCTCCACCCGACTGGCATTTTGTGTGCATTTCCCTTGTATAACAGACAGAGTGTTTCTATAATAAGATTAGGCCTGGACTTTTCATTGCTGCCTCTCAAGTTTCTGTTAACATGTTCTCAGATTGTAGGCATCTGCTCAAATACGCTTCCTGCAAACAGGCTCTGCTGCCCTCTCCTCTCCTGAAAAATTAAAGGATTGACAAATGACAATGCTGTTGAAGTCCTTGGGATCGGTTTCCCTAAGAGATGTAGGATCTCATTCCAGATAATATTCCGAAGATGCATTTTTTTATTATTTGGTCAACAATTGACAGAAGAAAAGGTTAAATAGTAATAAGAAACTACTGTAATTGCACTTTCGAGGACTAGCGCTGTAAGTGATTACACGCGTGATTGAAAACCATACATTGGCTCCACAAATACAGCTTGACCTACCTGTATATTTTCAATAAGAAGTAATGTCTCCTATTTCTAAGAGAAGAAAAAAAAAAAAATACCCTGCTGTTTTTAGCTATATACAAATGATAAAAGCAAAGACATCAAAGTGTGCAGCCTTTCAACTCATGCTCAATTAGAATAAAAGTTTGGTTGCTGTTTTAAACATTTATGGCTAACTAACTGTGACAGCATCTCAGCTCTGCAAATGGGATGATTTTGGATTGACTTTTGATCTGACTGACAGTTTCTTATACACTTCAGTGTTGGTTTATGGCATACAAGTCTGCATTTGAATCCACATGTGACTAATTAGAAACTGTTTATGGTCCGTATGTATACATTCACACAAGAATAAAAGCTCTTTTTCTAACTGGAGCCATGTTATTAATGAAAGAGTTAATTTAGCAAGGTGCTTGATATGTTATTTTTAAAATGTCTACAGCAAAGATTAAAAGAAGTAAAAATACAAAAATGTGCATTTAACATAAAGAAGGAATATATAAAAATATTAATGTTAACGACACTTATGTAAATTGTAACAATGAAGATCTTTTCTAAAAACCCTCTATAGTTTTTTGGCCGTTACAGGAAAACAACAGGTTGAATGACACATTTTAGACTACATTTAGAGTTTATGGGTATTTCAGTGAGAAATTTCCTTCTGGTTTCATTTTTAGCCTTTCTGTACAAAACGTGACAGCAGAATGTACTTTTATGCTAATCTCTTCATCTACCTTTATCATAAGGGCTCCTGACAACACAAGTGGTACTATAGCATTTGTGCCACCAAATACATCTGGGGGTTTTGAAGAGTCCGCAAAGAGGAGTGCTAAAATGAATACGAATATAATAACATTTTCTTGATAAAATAATGCTTCCGTGTCACAGAAAACGAAACTGTCAGCATTCCTTTGTAGGCCTCTCTCAGGCTTAAGAAAGGGTCCTTGACAGTTTCAGCATTGCCTTTAAATATCTTATTGAAATGTAGATTAAGACTGTACATCTTATAATAGTTGGAAAGCCTTTTCATTTTAAGTCTTGTAGAAAAGCAAGTATTAAGTAAGTATTAAATTTAGCAGTTATATTTTAGTGTTTTTCTCAGGTTGATCCCTCCTAGACCTAATATTTAGATTTATTTAAAGAGGCAGTAGATTACCTGACAGTACAGTAGTACAGCATTGTGCATTTCTCTGAGTCTCTATAAAGTAAGATTAGCTGTATCTTTTTATTAGTGCCATCTCTCGTGTATCTTACAAAGGTATCCTGTGTACATGGATACTGCTATAATCAACGATGCTTCAGTGTTCTTGGTTTAGCATTTTCAAATGCTTATACTATAGTTTGGATATTAACTTATCTGAAATAAAAATGATACTGAAATTTGTTCTATAAGCAGGGCTTCTTCAAAATTTTCTATAACTCAGGAATATTCATTGTCTGGTTCTTTTAATGATGTGAAATACAGTTTCATGTAGGTAGGATTTATCAGTCGGGATTCTATCTCTGCTTTCACTGGTATGTAAACCATTCATCCTCTTCATGTATAAAACAGTGATACTTTAAAACATTTTGTGGGTCTCAATTTTGGGGTGCTAATTTTTGGCTCTTGGAGAGGAGCTTATTTCTCAGAAAAGTCTTAGCCGTTAACTTCAGAAAGTCAGATTCTTGCAGGTGTTGGTGCCTTGCTGTGACATAGCAAAAAAAAAAAAAAGTAAGTACCTATAATTATGAATCATTTGTACATCTCATGTTTATAGATATAAATCTCCACCAGAATCCTAATATAATGAATAAGCTCACAGGATTATTGACTTAAAGGTAGTGACCTAGATGTGACAAGGTAGCCTTGTTATTATCATTATTTTGTATATAACCCATATGATGTATATAATGAGCTTGATTTTTGCAAAGCTTAACTATCAGAAGGATAACTTTCAGCTACACAAATGTGAGAGCGAGCTAATTGGAAGCCGATAAACACACTGTTTATACACTCTGACCTTTCAGAATGGGTCCCTGCTTTAAACAAGTGCAAGAAATATAGTGCTTTAATGACACTTGGACAGATTCATGCTTGCTGAATGTATAGAAATAAATATTTGAATATAGATAAGAAAATATTAGCCTCAGCTCACATGAGATGGGAACTAGACAGCAGAAGAAAATGATTCATGAATGAAAAAAGATATAGTCTGAGCAGTGCAGTAACTCGATTCAAAAGAATATTGAAGTACTACATGGGAATTTCTTGAAGTCCTACGGTACCAGTTCAGACCCCAGATAGCCAACATATAAAACGCAGGAATTGTATGAAAGATACTGCTAGGCATTTTAATGGTTATTCAGAATGCTAAGATGTTCAAATATTCCAGAAGATTCTTTTTCTCTTTTGAATGCTTGGTTGGACTTTAATATGAGACCTATCCCTGAGTTTGCATATTTGGGCTCTGATTCTGTGATGGTCTATCAAGAGCAGAAGGAAGAAAAGTTTTGCTGGCGTATTCAGTGGCCAAGTTAAAATCCTTCAAAGATGGAAGGACTGGAAGTATCTCTGTTTTTTAAATGGTGGAATAGCATCTCAGGACTTTGGGTGTGAACTGTGTTGGTGTACAGGGAAATAATCAAGTAGCTTTATAGAGCAGTTCTGGAGAAGTTTAATGCATACTAGGCTTAATGTACAAAGTTGACTGAAAATTTTTATGATTTTTCTTATTCTCTTTTATTTTCATGTTTGTCCCTTCCTATTATTCTTCTGTAAGACCATAGTACTCTATACTTCATGTGTAAAAATAATAAGCAGTAAAATATTAGTATCTTCTGTTTTACAGAGAATTGGTTGATTTGGATGGAAAGTAAAAATAAAACAACAAAATCTTTTGTTTTGATGAATTTTGTAATTTTGGGAAAATTAATCTAGAGTGGGGTATTTAGCTGCTTTTAAAGCTGTTCCAAATGAGTTACTGGGTCTTCAAAGAACTTTCAGTCATGATTAAAGAACACAGTTTTATGTAATTAGCTTGAAATGACATGGAAGAGCATAACATTGCATCATGCAACTTCGCCCAGTCCTCTGGTAGGCATTTGTACCCCAAAGTGTAATGCAGTTTTTATGCACGGTAATGAGGAGAATGTTCAGCTCAGCAGTTTGCAAGGATTCGTGGAAAGAGTTGTGTGGGGTTTTTTTGGTGTGTGTTTTGCTTTTTTTTTTTTTTTTTCTTTTCAGCCTTGAAATGCACGTGAAAGTTTTCATTTAAAATGGTGTAACACTGGAATAGTCCCAATAAAATCAGTGTGATTACTCTGGATTTATATTCAATAATATGAGAAAGGACTTTGTCCTCCTGATCATACTTTGAGGTTCAAATAAAACTGAAAAGTTGAAATGAAGCGCACTTAGAAATGCAGTGTTGTATTTGATAGCAAGCCAAAACCATAAAAAATAATTGAATTTCCCATAGTTTTGATAAAAAAAACATAAATAGCTCCAAGTTCGCTGAAGCTGAGTCCAGAGATTTCCGGCATGCAGACATGAAGAATTCTTGAAAAACTTTGGGAATTCAGCAAATTTTGGATGCACCTGGACTGAGATTTGTGTTTAATTACAGAATCCAAAGGCAAGAAAATTTTGTCTTGTTTTCAGTTAAGTAAGAAACAAGTTTGACAAAGGTCTTAACGGAACTGATCATTTTTTGTGAATCCTGATGAATTATGTTGTGATTATTATATTTTATTACAAGCTATGCACTGAATGTGGTCAGAAATACTTTGTGGCAGTTACTAAAATAGGAAGCTATTCAGCATTATGATTAAGATGCCTATTTTAAGAAAGTTGTTTGTTTTTCTGCTTGGTGAGAGAGAGCCTTCCAGCTCTTATTCTATACTGATAAACTTTTGGGGTTTGGGACTGTTTTTTCTCAAAGTGACATGATTGTCTTACATAATTTTTAAGCATTTGTTACCTGGTGAAGCAGATAGGAATGTTCAAGAACCGCCCCCCCCCCCCCCAAATAATAATTATAACTGAATATTAAGTAAGGATTTTTTGTAGCTCTTCAACATTTTTCTGTGTGCTCTTGTGCTCCCTCTACTGACTCTGCACCTGGGAATGACAAACAGAACTGCTAGAGCAGTGAACTTTCCCATTGACATGGCTGGGAAAAAATCTGACTTTTAATAAAAAACAACTTAGTTGCAGAGTTCTACTTTAGTTCTTGCAGTCTTGGAAACACAGGAGGGAAAATAAGTCAGTGTTTGCAGATGAAGGAGAAAAGCATCCACTTTTTTTCGATACTAGGAAGAAGCTGTGAACACTGAGGGAACAGGTAAAGAGGCAAGAGACATTAATAACTGACATTGTGAGATTTGATGGAGATGTAAAGGAATATAGAAATTGTTGGAAGAAGTCCACAGTGTGTGCAGAGACTAGCTGTGTCCTTTGTTGAATCTGTTCAGTCCCATCAAACTCCAGGAAATTCTTCAGAGCAATCATTGAAATCCATAGTGAAAATTTGATGTTGGAGTCAGTATGACCTCTTTTTCACTCCACTGACTGAAAAGCTTTGAATTCATAAGCATGTAAAACTAAAATAAGGGTCTCTTAACTTGTTTTGACCTGAGCTGCTTTCAGTCAACAAAAATGTTATGTAAAATATAAGTGATCGCTTCAACAAAGACATCTTAGCTGAGTACAGTTTTGATATTTTCCTCAATGTGGTCAAAAGCCTTGAAGGGTTTTTGATTTTTAACTTTGAGTGAGCCTTGGAGGCATTGGAAGGTGGTTTCAGTCCAAATTGTTCATTTCACTTGTGACTTAAAAAATTTCAGTTTCAATAATTTGAATAATAAAGCATGTGGTTTCCACTTCTGTTTTTCTTTGCCTTCGTATGTATTTTTTTCCTCTGATCAGTGACTGTTAATAGGATTAATTCTGGGAATAAGGGTACTTTGCAAGTGAGGATGGTAAGTCTGTCCTTGGATTATTGGTGGTACATTTGAACTTCCATTTTCGTCTGTAGAAAGCTGTAATTCTTGTCTGTCTTTTCTGTTAGCTTGTTAATCGCAAGTTCATTACCTGTATGATCATGTGAAACTCCCCTTTGCTGTGCAGGTCAGTTTTGTGTGGGAGGCACATGGGTTAGGTTTCATCTCCCTGACTTTACCTGTCTGTACTGTGGATGCCTATAGGTGAGCCAGTCTTCTGGGGTACCATTCCGGTCAGCAGAGAGGAATTTCAGCTTCTAAGGTGTGGCTAATATAATATATTTTGGGGCTGAGTTGATCGCAAGTATCTATTCAATGAGAAGCTCTTGGCTAGGCTCCTGCTGCAACTTCTGGTGGCTGCGTGCTCCCTACGTGTGTCCTGGGTCATATAATTTGGAGGACCCACAGATCATTCGGTTTGGGCAGCTGAATTAAGCTCTACACTTCTCTCTTGGAATTCAATAAATTACTTCCTAGAGGTACCTTTTTCTGTCCATTGACTATTGAGAGCGTTGCGAATGACCAGCTGAGACGTGGATATCTTTTTAGGTGAAGGGAACTCCATCACTTGTGTCTGTGAGACCAGTCAATGTGTTATGCTGCTGTGTTTTGGGGTGGGTTTTTTGTTCTTTTTTTTGTTGTTTAGGTTCTTTAAATTTTAGCTTTCTGATGATTCTTTTTTTCAGTTGCTTTGGGGGAATTCTGGCACCCTAATACCAGGTCATGATACTTTTTTTCTAAATGAACCCAGAAACTCAAGCAATGAAAATGCATATCTGTTAAGCTGACGGTAACCACAATATGTACAATTATTGGATTCCTGTCATACTACCTTAATGCAAATGTTAAAATGTCCTTAATGTGATTCTGGAATAAAATTTTTAAAAATATATATATTACAAATAGATGTATATGAGAATTTGGGTCCTAAATTACTTTGACATTAAAATGTGGTTTTACTAAAGGATTTAAGAACACTCAGCATGCACCTAACAACTTTAAAATATTTTCTATTTTAAGGCTGAAGCTAGGTAATGCAAATGTCAGGTTTAGCTGGGACACTGTAGGAAAATGTGAGAGACTGAATCTAATCTGTACTCTAAATTCTCCAGGTTGATTTTTTTCTAATTTGATTTTTGTCACAAGTATCAGTCTTCTCTATTCCTGCCATGCTGGGACTGGAGAAGGGGCCACCCGGGGTGGTTCTCCTCCTTCAGCCAGAGGTGAAAATTCACTGCAGATGCTGTACTTAAGTCATGTGCAGTGACCAGCTTGAAATGTGAATCTGTCACTTGCTTAACAATTTGCTGTACAAAAGTCATCCCAGATTGCTTTTTCCCTTTTGCCACTTCTCCTGAAAACCCTAGTTGTAACCTGTAGCTGATGCCAGGACCACGAAAGTCATGAATATATATTTCAATATAATTTTGTCTTACATGAACTAAGCAAAATTTTCTTAATTAAACCCCAAATACTTATATTCTCATAAGATTTATGTTTTATTGAAATATTTAATCTTTAGATAAAGATTACATGAAGATTTGTGAATCTGCTGCCTAGTTTTGACCTGAACTAGAGTGATTTGTTAGGATCATAAATATTTTTTTCTAAATTTTCTTGTTTTTGATGTGGAACACGAGTACTAAGCAAAGTTTAGATAGAAAGAAAAAAAGGGAAAAAATTTTTTTCCCTGATACTCAGAACTAAAGTATTTGGGTTTCAAACAACTTATCTGGGACCCTATAACATATGCACCAAAATTTTATTGAAGTAGTAAATACATTTGGGACATCTGAGTTATTTTTCAGGTGGGTCAGGAGTTTTTTGTTTTCATCCTTGACCTTCATTTTTAATTGCTGTAGACTTCAGGTCTCTCTTCTTTATTTGCAACCTGTAAATGGTCCTGACTTACTTTAATAGGCTGCTAGTTACATGTGATAGTGGTTTAGAGCTACTTCAGGTACAGTTTATCATTCTCTGCCCAAGGATGACTGATCTACCTCAAGGAAGAGTTGGGAGTCGATTCATACACCTGACTTACACTATGAGTCAGCACTCTAAATGGTAGATTTATTTCAGATTGTTTAGTAGTGTACTAAGCATAGCCTTAGGTTTAAGATTTATCTTTTAATTAACAACAACAAAAAATTGTTTATTTTTCCAAATAATTATTATTAAAAAAAAGAAAAAGGCAGCTCTTTGTTTCTTCTTGCAAGTATAATGTTAGACTAAATCCTGGGAAAGAAGAGTAACTATGAAATGTCATATACCTTTTCTCAATGTTCAAGAAATGTGTTCCAAGTCTGTGTTTAATCACATTTACAGCCATGTATGTCATGTAAATACATGTTCTGAATGAAATCCTGTTCATATTCAAGTTGGTAGCAGAATTCCCATCTCACTTCACTGAGACCAGTCTATCATCGTCTCTGCACACAAAGATAAACCAAGAAGCTGGGCTATGTCTTGTAAGAACAAACTTCCTCACAAAGTTACGATAACTTCTGCCCAGGGCCCCAAATTCTTCAACATCTTTTGTCTTTGTTGCTTTCCTTCTTTCTCTCCCAGTGAAAAGTGGGATGTGGAGAAGCACCAAAAGGGAAGGGGAAGAAAAATATCTTGTATTGGTTAAGATTTGAGTCCACTTTCAGGAATAGGTTGAAGTAAGTTTCTCCTCTCCATGTTAGCTATTGTAGATGAGATTTTCTTCCTTGTTGCACTTGGCTTCATACAAATGTAACTGAGAAATCTGTTGATTTTTCTTTCTTTTGGAAGAAGATATTTAATTAAAATTGTCAAAATAGTCTGTGATGATCCTATTTGTTCAGGTAGAGTTATGTTTGGTTTGACTCCTGTATATTTAGGTTTGTAAGTATTAAACCAGCAACGAAGTGATTCTTTATTATTACTCCCTCTGATAATAACCTTTCTGTCTCGTAAATAATAATAAAAAGTGAGTCATTGATAGTTTGCAGCTTCTTAGCTATAAGGTGTCTGTAAGAGAAGTCAGCGTATTGCCTCAAGGGAGTAGATTAAAGGGAAAATGAGTGTGTTTCTGCTTACTTTCTTGGCTCATTGCTTTATGGATATGTGGGATCTAAAAAATAAATGGTGGTCAGAAAAGAACACACACATTTATTAGAGCAGTTAGAAAAAGACACTGTTTTGCTATTTGCCAAGGTCCTTCTGAATAGCATGTTTGGCAGCTACCAAATGACATGGCCTGCACAGAGCTGATTTTGACGAAGCCTCTGGGATGTGTTAAAAAGTAAACCAGAGCAAATCACGTACTGGAAAGCATAACTCAATCAAGGAAAAATGTATGATTAAGGGCGACATGGGCAAGGAAAGCTTTGCCAGAGCTCAGGGTAAATATTTGTATCAGTGTGAAGTGAAAGCTTCACATCGCTGATGTCAAGCAGCTGGAATTTTCATTGTTTATAAACTTTTGTTGTTACAGTTGGATTTTGGCAGAAAAGGTACCAAAGAGAGAACAGTTTCCCAGCAAGAAAGTTTGAGTTTTGATAAAACAGCTTGAACAGATAGGAATGTAAAGATGCAAAATTTCTATGCCTTTTTTAAAAATAGCATTGCATGTGACCATCAGTTGTTGTGTGACGTACGGTTGACTTGCCCTGCCAGAGTTTTCTGAGTGTGTTTGGGTGTTGTGCGGACAAAAAAGAGAGACACGGAGGGCGACCACCAGCCTCCCCTTGCGAAGGTGACTAGCAACCATCACATTATGAGATTTAAATAGTTGCTTTAACAACTACAGCTCTATCTTGTGCCGAGTCCAGAGTTCATTTTCTTCAGAGAACATTGCCAGTATGAGTCAAATATTTTAATGAGGGAAAAAATATGACCTACTTGGGGGTTGAACCCAATTCTTTGGATTCTGTCCAGGAGCTTTAAGAAGATAAACTAATATGCCTCCTTCTCCCGCCCCTTACCCTCAATGCACTTAAACTGCAGCTATGGGCATGTGTTGTTATATTTTGCACCATATTTTATTCAGTGAGTTGTTTTATTAGAGTATTCCAAGGATTTTAGAGCTACATATTTAATCTTTCTTGGGGTAAAATTTTTTTTATTCTATATAAAGTGTGAGCCTGGGTTTGGGTATTGTTCTGTATGTTGGGTATATCCTTGTAATACAGGAGAGAAATGATTTGTACAGAAGTTCAGTCACTGTGAGTGGACATTTTTAATGTTGGGAGTTCTTGCGATGCCACTCGTCATCTGGGTCATGTTCCCAAAAGCTTCCTATGGGGCTGGTCTCTAGCCTTTTCTGTGGGTGAATTTGCAGCTGAGCAGCTGGTTCCTTCAGGAAGAAGGGGGAAAATAAGGTGTTGCAAAGGCCCAGTGAGAAAAAAAAAATTAAAGTTTAGATCAGTTAAAACTCTGAGGCTGGTGATTAGATTCCCAAGTAAGGAGCTACTGAACTTTAAAGGAACCTAGGCTGTGCTGCAGAGTTGGTCGCGTGTGTGGCTGAAGTGTACATGCTCCATTACACCAGTACATGAAGATGCTTCAATTTAAAGAGCTCTATATTTTTGTCAAAGTAAACCAGGGGCTATCCCTGCCAATGAAAAACAGTGCTCTGCAAGAACCTAACAACATTACCCAGCTGCACTAAGAATAGAAATCAAGCCCCTGCTGGTATAATTAAGAAATCTTCACTTCCAGTCCCTGGGCTTTAGAGACCTGGATCACTAACTAATTCCAATTTAGAGAGCTTTTTTGATAAGAGCTTTTGTAAACTAGGAAATAAGCTGAGAATGAAAACTTTTCATTGCAAGTATTTTAGCTACGCATTCAGCCTGTTCAATGTTATTTAATGTTTGGTCTGTCCTGGAGGGAAATCAGATATATCAGCATTGAATTGAAGAAATACAGTGTACTCATTCTCCTAAGGGTTTTGTTTAAAAAAAAAAAAAAAAAAAAAAAAAAAAAAAAAAAAAAAGTGGCACTCATCCATGGTCTCCGATCTTACATTTGGAAAAAACCAGCAACTTCATTCATAAATGTGGGGCCTGGCCACGCGGTCTTATGGCAGAGTCACCTCCTGAGACTCCTGGCTGCTCAGAGCTCTGGATAATGTAGGGGCAGAAACTCAGCCTGGGCACAGATGGATGTTTGGATGAATTTAATATCTTTCTTTCTGCAGCATGAACTCTGTAGTTGATTCTGATCTCGTTTGTACTGGTTTGGCAGCTGGGTGGGAGCTCGGGTAGGGGAGTTGTTCTGGTTGACAGTGATGGGAGGGATCAATGTCACACCTGTTCTTTTTTTTTTTTTCTCCAAATAAGATTAAATACATATTTATCAATGTATCTTCTCTCTAAAAGGAAGCAGTTTGTCAAGGATAAAAAAAATCTCGGAAGCTTGACTGAACATCTCCTGCTTTTTTTTTTTTATACAGGTGGATATTCTTTCTTTATGTTTTCATTATAGCTTCCATTTGACTCCTCTCTCATTCTTGTTTCAGGTTTTTTAATTTTCTTCATTCTTCACCAGTTAGGCACTCCTTCTCCTGCAGTTTCTTTGAAACAGCATGCGAATTTGGTACTACTTCTGTGTGATTCAAACCTTGTAACCCACACATTGCAGGAGGTTTAAAGCCACTGATGAGATCACCCACCCACTCATTACTTATTATTTTATGCATCATAGTGTAACAGGTCAAATATCTGCCTCGTAAAAGTGTGCATTGAGAACGAACCATTGCGGTAGTGCTGCACAGGAGATGGAACAGTGTATTCTATTTCTAACACTGCTGTTGACATCCAAATCACTTAATCTTTTCTACTTGCTTTCTCACCTAGGATGCAAGAATGCTAATACCTACTACTGTTTGACAGTTACGTAAATTTTTGACGTATTGGACCATGAAGTGAGATAATAATAGTGGTCATTAAAAATTCTTGCAAGAGATGGAGAATTTTTAAATGACTCGTCTGCAGCTTCTCTTATGTTGAGTGTATAAGAGGGTTTTTGTCCTAGCAGATCACGATAGCACTTAAGAACCCTTTACAAATAAATTAACAAATTGGTGATCTCCTACCTTATCTTAGTGAGGTCTTCCTTCTGTGTCTCACTGTATTCTTCTTGTTCCACCTCAAGACCATGCCCCACTCCATCTCCTTTGGGCATGGATGGTGACTCCATGGCAAATATCAAGGCTGTCTCTGAACCTTAGTCACCCTCATTGCTTCTACTGCTTCTGTGACTTTTTTTTTTTTGAAAGCACCAGTCTAAGGAGTAGGAGATCATGGCTTGGTTACTCCTGCTGTGCAGAGGTTTCTGAGCAGTGTACTCCAGCTGATGTAAATCAGATTGGCCTTGCTGTCTGGGATGAAAAGAAATGCCATTCATGAGTGTCCCTGGGGTGATTTAGGCTCGCTTCCTTTCCTCCTTCTGAGATTTGGTGTACATCCTAATTTTTGTCTTTCCAAACAGTATTATGGTAGGAATCCAAATTTAGGAATTTCTCTAATGGAAGATGGCTTCTACATCTTAACAGACCTGGTGCTGCTACTGTCAAGAGACTGGATATCAAATGGAGCACACTGCTTTGATCTAGCAGAGGGGTTTGTAGGGGTCTGAGTTAAAACAAAGGAACGCAATACGCACAAGTTATCTATTTATTCTTTTTTGGTTTCTTCTATCACTTAAGGGGCACTCAGCATACTTGCAGAGCTCCTTGTATAAGGCCTTCTATGGGGTGGTGGAAGATGAATGAAGGTGTTGCCCAGGAGATGGGCAACACCTTCTACTCCCTTCTGGATCTAGGGTAGGTGAGTTTTGGCTGTAGGTACGTACCGTTCGCACAGTCGGTAGCATTTCCTTCTCAAGGCGCTCGGGGCTCACGTGGGGAGACTGGTCCGTAGCTGGGGACCTGACCAAATAACCTTCTGAAGGCCAATGGTTGCTGTCACCGGCTTTTCCCGGGAAGGGTCGTAATCTCCTCCGCGGAGGAGCTGCATCCCAAGTAGTGACACAGCAGGAACTACGTGGGTGAAAGCCCACTGTGCAGGCTGCCCCGGGGCAGAACGCGTCGGCTGGTGCCGACCTCGGCCCTGCTGCCTCCCGGAGCTCCACTGAAATGTGGTGAGGCCATGAGGGTGAGCCAGGCTGGTGACCGTTAATTAACTTACCACTTATTTGGGCGTGCAGCCCCCCCCTCATGTGATCCAGTACTCTGCGTCAAATGTCTGTCTTCTGCAGGAGACAGACTGCTCCATGCCACCAATGTCAAAGCTTGAAGTAGTTTCTAAGACTTTTTTTTTTTTTTTTTGAGTAAGTAGAAAATAGGGATGTTTTTTACTTGATGCTTTCAGAGGCTGGCTACCGCTTTTAAAAGTTACAACCCCAATCATGTTTGAAGCTTGAAATTTTTTTTAAGAAGGGCAAGAGTACAATTTAGACAAACATTTTTATTTTTTCTTTTCCTGGAATGATGAAACTACTGCACTGCAATCAAACTGCAATAAAAATGTGAAATACTGTCAGGCGATATGAGGCTGGTGCAAATGAAAGCCAGCGATAGAGACAGACTCCTAAAATAAATTCCAGGAAAAAGCAGGCTATTTACTTTCAAAACACAGAAAGCAAACTAACCTTAAAAGTACTTGGACAATGCAAGAGCTTTACCCACGTTCACATTCAGCCAAAATACAAATGCGGATCTCTTTGCAGCGACAATAATTATTAAAAAAAAAAAAATTAAAATAAAAATAATTGAAACAAAAAGCCTGCTGGAGCAGCTAGCAGAGGAAAGCCAGGGCTGCTCGCAGCTGCCGGAGTCAGCTTTGCGAAGGCGACTGTAGGTGGAGCTCGGATCTGCGATTCCTCGCCGCCGGCTCCACAATGAAGCAATTGTTTCCCCGTCTCCACTCGGCAATTCCTCCTTCCTTCTCTGTGTGCTTTTTGGTCGCATGTTCTATTTATTTTAATGTATACCTTTGCGCAAAGCCTGTCTCTGAGTGGTTAGATACCCCGTCGATATGTGGCCTTCGAGGTGGGGGGGGGGAGGAGTGCAGCCCTATTCCCATGACATCCGTGGGCTTTGTAGAGCCAAAAAAACCTTCTCAGGAACACCTAATCCTTGGGCTCCCTCCAAGTACCACAATCTCTCTGCACAACTGACATGGGCCACTTGGGACACTTGAGGGCTTTAGGTGTGTCTTTCTGAAGTCAGCCACAGCCAAGCATGAGGCAAATGTGCCCAGACCAAAGAAAATAAATTATGTGGGCTCCAATTTTCAGCAGTTATGAAGTATTAAATTACACATCTGAAGAATTCACTCTGGGATTAACCCTTCGGAACCTGCATGGAGCGTCGCGGTGGCTCCTCCTGGAGGAAGCGCGCTGCCCGCGTTTCAAAGGCATGTGGGTCATTGATCACGGGGCCGGAACGCTAATTGAAATGTGTGTCGTAATTAACTGTTAACACTAAAAAGGGAGAGTGGGAACGAGGGGAAGAGAGAGCTGGTACCTATGCAAAAGCAGGATGGGGGGGATGCAAGAAGTGCTTCTCAGGGTACATCCCAAGAGGGTCCTGCATGCCACAGAGGTTTTAAATAAAGCTGTAAAGTTTTTGGACTCCCTTTTGGAACCACGAGTGCAACTTCCAGCACGACATTAGTATGCACTTTAGCACAATTAGCATGGCCCCTGTAGCTGCCTCCTCATTCAGGTTTGGAGAAGTGGTTGTGAGCCAATGCAATTCTGCTGAATTTCTTGCTAAAAAGCTACTGGAAAGGCATTAGCTCTTGGTAAGAGATACCAAAAGTACATCCTGCCCTGCCTCCCTCAAGTATTTCTGGTTCCCCACAACCATCTGTAACATCAAATATCTGGTACATTATGTTGCTGAAACTTAAAGTGTAAACCCCACACTGGAAAAACAAACGGCTGATTTTTTTTTTATGCGTGGATTTTTAAAAGTATTTTCTTAAGCAAATAATTAGCCTGTGGAAGCTATAATAATAAACAAATGGGCAATTATTCAGAAGGAGGCTTTGGACTTGTACACCCACTCCCCTCTTATTGCACTGATTGAAGTTCATAGTCTTTCTGCAAGCCGATCTGAAACTACGTTTTGTAATGACTTTAGAAAGCGGCTCTGTCAGTGAGCTTACGGAAGCTGATGTACCCGTGCAGCTATCTCCTGGCATACGCAGTTTTCCCGTAGATAAAAATCACAATGTTTGCAATCATTACATGATGTGTTTGTTTTTTTTTTTTTTTAATCTTGGAAGGACCTGATCCTGAAAGTGGTGCAAAACATAGTACTTTGCGTGCATAAAGAGCAAATCTGGGAGATAACATTTAATCTTCAAAGGCATGCAAGTTGCGATAAGCCCCACTGCTAGTTCTTGCCCTGCCTTGCTTGGACCACGGGTGACTGCGTGGTGGCCCTCTCCGAGAAGGGACACGTTGTGGGGTTCGTGGACCATGAGGGTGCTGGGCTGGCCCAGCCGCACAGGAGCTGGAAGGGGAGCAACAGAGACACGTGCAAATTTTGGAGGTCGTCTCTGAAATTTCAGGAATTGCTTTGGCCCCGTCGTCTGTAACCTCTACGGCAGGATGGAAGCTGCAATGGCCCTGTACAATCTTGGGCTTTCAAAATGCTGTGTGGATCATTAAATTGCTTTTGTGCCTTACACACCTCTTGGAGATGACGTGCTTGCATGGCTTGTATTACAGATGAGTATCTCTTTGGCTTAAAGAGTGTCTTTCCAAACTCCCTTATTTCTCCTTTCCCTGCCCCAGTGACATAATAGATTTAAAGTACAAGCTAATTTTCCACCTCTGTGTTTTTAGGAAGGCTTTCAGTAAAGAATAGGCCTAGTGTTTGAGGGGGAGGCAGTTGTAAGCATCGGTGAAAGATAAAGCGTGAAGGAGGTATAAATAGTATTTTTGTATATTTTGAAAATGGCTTTCCAAGTGAAGATGTGTTTCTTTTACGGTCGCATCTTCTTTTTAACGTCTGCTGTAGTAGAGAATGAATCAGGAAGTGTATGTCTGTGTAGGGGGTGTCGTTTTTGTTTGTTTGTTTGTTTTGGGGTTTGTTTTTTTTTTAGGAATCACTTCTTTTTTGATGTTCCTTTCAGTAGTGTGACAATTTTCCAGGGGTTTCCAAAAACAATTTAATGGATTCAGTATTCTGACTACTTTTTTTTTTTTTTTTTTTTTTTTTTTTTTTTAACTTATGTGTGGTATTAAAGTTCCTGTAAACTGGGATTCTGGGAGTCCTTGGAGGAGAAGAATGAAAACCATGGTACCAGAGTAACACCATAAAAAATGGGAGTCTCTTCTATACGCACAAGCAAATGGGAAGCAAGAGTAAATTACTGGTTTCATGGGTTTATAAGTAGCCTGTTAAAAAATTTTTTAGCTAAAATTTGGTAGAGCAATTATCCTATGGCTGTTTTTATGAAACACATGGATTTTTATTAATAACTCTCGCTCCAGTTTTGCCTGACTGCCTTGGACCTGGTTGTAGGAAGCTGCTCTACACAGCCAACCCCTACACAAACTTTTCTCTGGGGTACTGAGGAGGCTTTTGGGGGGTGCAGGAGCTCTCCCAGGCAGAGCTCAATGCTCAGCCGGTGCTCGCCACGTGGCCACGCTGGCGCGCGAGGCCACAAAATGCTCTGCCATCTCTGTGGCTTTCCTTAAGTGAGAGCCCGTTAGCGATTTCAGGCTTAAGGTTGAAAAGTCTTGACTGGAGCACCATGCTGAAGTTACATGAATTCACCTCTTTCATCCCTCCCCTTCTCCCTCCAGCCCACAAAAGTGTGAGTTGGGCCCATGTCAGCCCAGAGGTTCAGGTTTAACTCTGAATCTATTTCCTTTTGCAGGTTTAAATCAGGCCCTCAATGCTCCTTATATGTCACTTTTGTGGTTGAATTATTTCTCTTCTTGTGCTCGTAAAGTTCAGAGATCTAGGATGACGTATGCATTGCAGTCAGGTCTTTGTTTATACCCCCAAAACCCATCAAATTGGAATTCATCTTTAAAGACCCAGAAAGTGCAGGAATTTCACTTGTTATACTTTATTGCAAAAAGGCAGAAAGCTATGTTTGCTGGAAGCAATTTCTGTAATGCGGTTGTAGCCAGTTTGCTTTCTACGTAGCAATCAGGTGAGAAGTTCATTTTTTTTTTTTTTCTCACCTGACTCTTCGTTGATATATGACACTTTGTTGACATTAAAAAAAAATGATAGTGGAGTAATCATTGCTTTTAGGATCAAACATAAAACGTTTCTGGAATGTATGAAAATCAGGGGTTTTGTCTGCTGAAGAGAAAAGAGGATTTAGGAAGTGTGGAACAGAGCTGTACGCAAGGGCTTTAATGCGGATTAGAACACCAAAGCATTTTGGCACGTTTGGGTTTGGGCCAGAATATCACTGAGATGAAGCCAGATGAAAAACCTGGATCTAGAGTCTCTTCCCAGCATCCCCGGTTTGATGATGTTTAGGTTGCTGGTTTGGTTCCAACTTTAGGGCAAGCTGGTATTCCCATGTTCTGGTCATGAAGACCTTGAACACATGGATTTCCTAGCATACATATTTAAGAGACTCGGATGATTATCCGAAGCTTTCCTGAGCTCCACTTTTGAACCCAATCAAGCTCTTTTGTAGAATTTAGAGTCAAGTGGAAAGTGCGAAAACTGGACTGTAATCAGAGAAACGCAACGAATGCGTGAACTGGGAGGTAAGGGGCAAGGTGTCTCCTGTGACTTATTAGATCCAAAACAGCACTGAGGATACTCTCTCAGTCCTGTTCTAGGGAAACCAGATCCAAGTGGTTTCTTTTCTCTCTTCCCTTTGTAAAGTAGCTATGAGGAAAATTACAGATAAGTCTCAGCCAGAAAATCCATCTGGTATGAGAAGAAGGGGCCAAAGTACAGCTCTTTGAACACTCAAGGCTGCCTCCTGTCTTGACTAAACTGTCTCCTGCCCTGCCCGTTGTTGGGGTCTCCCATCCCCTTTGCAAAATAAACCCGTCTTCAAACCTTGAGGATTTAGCATAGCGTTTACTGCCCTTGCGTAGGTGTCCTGCTCATTTCCCTCCTCAGGTTTCTCTCGTGTCAGGTTGTGTGGGGACCTGTATCTGTACCTACGTGGTAGGAGGGCAGTGAGGGGTCCTGGGGACCAAACTTTGGGGGCCAGAGGAGATTCTTTGGCAGGCCTGTTCTTACAGGTGGCGCTTGGTACATGGGTTGCTCCCAATTCTGCCCCCCCCCCCCCCCCCCCCCAAATGTTTAATTGTCACTTTGGTTCACAATTTTCAACCAATGTGAGAACAGATAAAAATAGTTTTGTGTTAAATTTTGTGTTCAAATTGAAAGAGAGCATTCAATATGAGAAGTTACTTTAAGTGGAGAGATTGTTCTGAAACTCTAAAGCCGAAGGGTTTCTTGCTTTGTAGAATATAATTTTCGGTTCCTGTGCACTTATTAAAGACCAGTTCACAAAATGTAACGCTTTCGCAAAGACCGCGTGGTTTTTTTCTGGGCAAAGCAGGGCATGGCTGACATATTGCCCACCTCTAGCCTATGGTTTCAGCTGGAATATTTGCAAGGAGTAGAGCAGAGTCAATGTAGCAGGACCTGATCCCTTCTGGGTGCCCTCTGCTTGCTGCAGAGGCTGAGACGTGGTCGTGCAGCCTCTCTAGCCCTTCCCCTGCCAGCAGGGCTGCGACAGATGGAGCTCCATGCTTGGGATGATAGCAATGTAGCATGCCAGGTGGGAAAACAAAAATGACTGTTGCCCAAGTCCACACGCTGCAATGGTAGTCACCTCTAATTAAATAGTTACAAGAAGTTGCTTTCAGGCAGTTTCAGGGCAGCAAGAAAAAGCATGCTCAAAGGTAGGATCAGGCACAGCTGCAACACGATATCCCTGAGGGCATCTAATGTGCATAGAGTAGAAGTTAAGGGATATGTCTAAAGAGGTTTAAACTTCTCTCTTAGCTTTTCTACGATCCAGCCGGGAAGGAGATTATTTGAGTTCTTACACAGCCCCAAATGCATCTGCAGTTTGCAGTAGGATCATCTCTGTGCCTTTTCTTCTACTATCTTCTTTCTTCTGGTTTGTAAAGAAAAGGTCTTGCGTTGGTGTCACCCAGCAGTTGGTGATACTTGTTCTGCAGTGGTCTTTTTGCCATGTGCCACGTGTCGTTGAGTGTGCGGGGGCGGTTGTGTATTGGAGATCCCACACCTACTCTTGGGAGATAGACGATGCCAGCTGTGGGAAATGCAGCTGGGACTCTGCAGCGCTGGCCTCTCTGAGCGTGTCCGTCAGCAGACGGTAATGGTGAGTAGAGGAGGAACTGCTGCTTCTGATAGCAGCAGACCCAAAGCTACCTCTGTCAGGTACTGGAACTGCGATTCTGTAGGGGTGTTATATGCTCAGACAGCATGAAACGGAACACCTTGCCCTGCGCATCCCTCTGCGGTGCTCCAGCAGCTCCTTCTCACGCGCGGATCCGGCTCGGGGCACGGACCCGGCGGAGCTGCGGCAGTCGGCCGATGGCAGCGAGGTGCGAAGGCATCCCGGGCTGCCGTCCGTGCCAAGCACCGCGCGCTGCGGTCCCTCCTGCGACGGCTTCTCTAACCCCCTGCAGCGACAGCAGGTCTCGCTTGAAACCGTTTCAGAGCTGCAGATGACACGGAGAATCAGGCATCTGACATTTGCAAGGAGATTGAAATGATTCACTGTTCTCAAAGATACACTGCTCGGGGAGACCCCCGCTGCTGTTGCTGTTCGTGCTGCTAACTTTTTTATTTTTTCCGTCCTAAATACTGTGGAATATTGTATTCCTTTGGCACATTGGTTACACCTTGAAAAATATCTCCTTGGCCTTTTTTGTGAGGCTGCAGCGGTGCCCTTGATCTGAAAATGGGTATGTGATTGGGGAACGGCTATTTTACTAACTCCACGCTAACAGAGAAGTAATTTGAAGGCAGTTGCTCTTTCCAAAGGAAACAGTGGATTTAGCAGCCAGACTCGTGTGAGCCAGCAAAGGGGCATGGGATAAAACAAGCTCCCTTGCATTAATGCCCGTGTCTGTTGCTTCGTGTCCCTGTCCTGTGGCGTGTCCCTGTCCCCAGGGCCACCTCCCTTGCCCTGTCCTCCCTGGCCTCATGCCGGAGATGCTGCCTCATGCTTGGGCAGGAGGTCTTGGAGGCAAGATGTCAGATGGGGATGAAGGAGCCACAAGGACTGTTAGTTCTGTATTTCCACATTTGTTTATTATTTTTTTATATATGAGAGGTGGGGATGGAGTTAGAGGATGAGGCTATGGAGAGGTGATTAGGCTCTTGTAAAGGATGGTGAACTGGGTGAAAAGGTTTGCTGTGTGCAAACAAAAGCAGTGTCCTTCCTCTTTCTGGGAAGTATCAATAGCTGCTGTCTCTAAGTTATATTAAGTAAGATAAAGCTAATGAGTAATTAGCTTGTTGGGTGCTGTGCATCCCCTTTGCACGCCTAGGGATCTCGCAGGGCCCAAAGTGCGTAGCGAAGGTGGTGAAGGTGAGGTTACCTTAAGGCTCCAGACTATTGTTAACAATGCCGAGGAGACAATTTGCTCAGTAAATGCTGCTTTTTCTCCTCTTCAGAAATCTAGTGTACGCAATAATAACATGCTATCACAATGGATACAGCGTTTATGCCACAGGAACCTAAGTGCTACTGAAATACCAATAAATAAGTTAAGAAAGCAAAAGCTAATGTTGTAATCATGGGGAAGTACGTACAGATTGCAATCCACAGGGTTGTTTTTCATTTGCCCTGGTGCCTTCCATAGTATTTCCCTGCCATACTTTATTTCAAGAAAAATAGTTATATTGACATTGGACTGGGACCATTGCCTATTTTAAGAAAGGACTGGGGAAAGGATCAGAGGTGGTAATTCTTTATCCCAAACTTCATCCCATGAGTTCTTTGCACAACAGAAACAAAACCTAAGTGTGAAATTCCTTTTTTGTTCTACATGGTTTTGTTTTTGTGTTGTTGGGGTTTTTTGGTGGGAGTTCTTAACAGAAGGAACTTTAGTTATGCTTAAGAGAAATCTCTGACTTTTATACCTATGTCATTGAAGTTAAAGCTATATAAGGAAACAGAGTATGATGAGGTGCCACATACAGCTGCTATACCCAAACGCAGCACTTTGCCTGCCACAAGCTCTTTGTAAGAACATACTGAAGCTTTGCACAGCGCTGGCAATCACTGTCCTGCCTGCAGCCCACGGCTCTCCCAGGACAGAGGCCCCTCCGCGTCCCCTCAGGAATCACCGTTGCTGCTGGAGTGGCACTTTTCTCGGTTGCAAACCACGCTGGGTTTAAAAGCAAAACTTGTACTGTATCAGGTTTTTAAGAACAGAGCTCATTTAAAAAAAGACAGAGTTTCTTTAAGGTTTCTTTAACCCCATTAACACAGCTGTTAAGAACATAACCACCAGACTGTGTTTATTTTTTGTGGGAATTCTTGGCAATCACTCAAGGGATGCTATTTCCCCCACTTATTTGCTTCTCCCTCCACTAGAGGCAGGAATTCAGCTTTTTCTCTATCAAAGAGAGTAGGAAAGCTGCCATCAGGGCGCTCTGCTCAAGTCACAGGGGTAGCAAAAGTTAACTGGTTGCTTTGCGATAAGAGGTTCAGATGGGGTGGTTCTGATCCCTTAATGGGGTGTCTCTTCCTGAGAGAATGGACAGGTTTGGGTTTTAGGCTCTGAGCACTGGATGCGCCTTGCCTATGATTGCAGTGTAACGGTTACTGTATGTGTTCACCTGTCTCAAGTTGTGACACAAAATATTTGTGCAAACAGTAATGTGACCAACCCTCCCCAATTTCCTGGCATATCAAATGAGAATTAGTTGGGTCTTTTGCTGAACTTCTAGCAGGTCCTCACGTAAATCTCAACTGACTCAAAACCACGTAAAACCCTTCCATCTGTCTCTGTTGGTAGAAAAGAACATGCACAGAAACTAAAAAAGCATAACTTTTAATCAAAGAAAATCTTTCTAGCCATTTTTCTATACATAGAATCTAATTTTCAAAATGTTCTAATACTCTCTTTCACCTTGACAGCCTCATCTTTCACCAGTTTTGACTTTAGTCACTGTTTAAGCCAGAATTGGAAGGAAAAACATTTATTCCATTTTCCCCCCTTTTTAAAAAAGTACCATGTATTGGGTGGACAGTAACATTATCTTGTAAATTTGTTAGTTTTTCTATCAAAATGTTTCTTGTGTTTTTTATCATGGAAAATAACTACTTACCTCTGGACTTTAATGCAATAGTATTGGATCAGTAAGAAGAAAGAACCAAATCTAAAAATGTGTGCTTGAAAAGTAGACACAATAAAAGCTACTGAATACTCTTAAATTTTTGGCACCCGAGGACAATTATTGTTAAGGATGGGGTTAAATACAATCTATCATAAATAACTTATTTCCTGTCAATTTTTCTGACATCAAAGAGGGTGAAACAATCCCACCTTTACAAAATGTTGTGATAGAGCTATTTTTATTATTATTCAGGGTAAGTCTTTAGAATAAGTATGGGAGGGAAATGAATGATCAGAACTTAATTTCATTTTTAATTCCATAACTTTATATATTCTTAAGCTAGCTGTCTGATATTCTAACTATTTAAATTGTCTTTTACTCGGAGAAGGAATAGGGCTCCGAAAAAGGTGGGTTCTGCACTGAGTCTCCCCATTCATAATCAGGTGTTGAGGATGTGTTTTCCCCCATGCACTGCTGCCTTCATTAGTAAGTATGGATTTAGGACTGCTGTGAAAGGTTAGGCTAAATTGTCTATTGCAGTTCAGCAGCTTGAACAACCTTAGGAAATGAAAGTCTTTTAACCTTACTACAGCAGTGATATGACTTAATGGTGCTGTTATCACCTTGTAATAACGCAACTGCATGTGAAGCAAGTTGTCCATAGGCCATTGTTTCCTGCAGAGATGATGGCTCCCGGTAACGCAGCCCAATGGGCAATCTCGAGGGAAACTGTCTGAGATCTTAAAAAGGGCCAGTCAATTAATTTGTTCCATCCCTGCAGGTCAGGAGAAAGATAAAATCACTGCTGTTTACAGTTGATTGTCTCATATTAAATATAATTATTTTAAACGTTCAGCTGTGTTTTCCACGTGGTGTGCTGGGGCTGGGTCACGCAACCCGCACCGGTTGGGGTTGGGAACATCAACTCCGCGGCATGCCGAAACCTTGCACCTGCGACTTGTAGGAACGAAGCACCTTGCCCTTCGAGCCTCGTATCATTGGATCCTGCATGTGCATCATTTCCCGTGCTGTTCTTTTCTCCTTCTGGTATTTTTGTCAATATCTTGCTGCTTACCCGCTCGCTGTTTCGTGCGCGGTTAGCGGTGGCGGTCCGATGGCTCGCGTTTTATGTCCACGCAGTTCTAGCGTTCCCTTACCATATGGTCATCCTGATGTTACCATTTGCCTCAATCATCCTTTTTGTAGCTGCTTGAACATCTTAATTGATCTCATGAGCTACGTTAAAGATTTATAACAGACGTCGGTGTAATTCATTTCACAAGCACGTAACTATGCTTTTCCGTCTGATTGGACGTCCACACCTCTCTCCTCATAAAAATGTACGCAAAGCATGGTCTTTTGTCTCTGTGGTAAAATAATGGTCATCTTGAAGGATATTAGAAAACTTGTACCACTCCACCCCAGCCAAAAGGATAAGCTGTGGACTCTCAGTTGTTGCTAATAAGATGTTCTCCACTCTCTCTTAAAATAATACCTCGAATTGGAGAACTTTTCCCTTCTTCACTAGTAATGGAGATGGTAAAACTTTTTTTTGAGTAAGATTCAAAACCATGTGTTGATAATATTGTTAAGCTGAAATGCATATATCAGAATGGCAATGGTGCCAGGAACTGCTTTTGGCCAGGCCTGTGTTTCTTAGTATATGCGACAGAGGCATGTGCAATTAATGATGTTGGCAAAAGGAGCACTGTAGAAAGAGCACACAAAATGAGAGGTTTGATGGTTTCTGCAAAGTACTGTGCCCATTTTTTCATGCAGAAAATGAGTAAACCATTACTCTACATATGATTGGAGCATAACATAGCACTTTTTGATGGGGTTTGTCAGAGAGCGTTCAGAAGAAGCTGTATAGCAGAAGATAAATTTCATCACACACTAAAGAAAATATGTCGAAGGGTAGATAGGAAAAAGATAGGAAGCATCCTTCATGCCATTAGGGGGGTGGATTTTTGAGTGTAAACGAGAGCCAAATCTGTCTTATGGAGAATTTTCTCTCTGTTTATCTACAACAGAATATCCAGCTATGGTGTAATTTTTCAAAATTATCTTTGGCCAGAGACTTTTCTCAGGAGCTGTAGCCTTTGTGACTTCCGTTTTCACCTGTGTGACTGTACTCGAGCTAAACCCATCTTTATTTGCTTTCATCTTTGGTTTTGATAAGAGGGTGAGTGGCAATCTGATACCCAGACCTGCACGCACCTTCTTGATAGGACCTCTGTGTAACAGTACGTGGTCAGACTTGAACCGTGCACTGGCCAGACTGCTCATCAAAACAAGTCAGATGCAGAAATTGTCTTGCAACAATTTGGAGGAAAAGATGGAGGCATGCAACCCATTTACCCAGCTATCCCTTTGCTAATAGCCTTTCCCCGTCTTTTACTCCCTCCTCTTTGTGGTACTAGCATATTTGAAAATTACTCTGTGTCCATGAGGGCAGTTGGGGTTTGTTCAAGGATTTTTTTTTCTGTTCTCTGATGTCGCCCATCTTCTGGTTACAGTTATCTAGCAGTAGTTTCTTTCCAATCTGTGGTATCCGGACTAGGCTGAACCACTTCTGGTCTCAAATGCCTTGTATTTCTTTTTGGAAACTGAGGTCCCTTTAGTGGGAAGATCAAAGTACTCAAAATCTTTGTGTTACGTATAGGATCAGGATGAGTCTTTCCACAAACAGACGCTTCAATTCTGTCCCTTGTAAAATGAAATAAAATTCTACATATCAAAGGAATTGTAAACAAAGTTAAACTCGGTTCTAAATTCAGCAAGTTCTAATTAAACTTCCTAACATATTTGAATAGTCTTAAAGACTGTATAAAGTGTTTGTTTCTTTTTTCCCTAAAAGATGGATCGAGCCTTTGGTCTCAGACTTTCATGTAGCATGGCGATAGTTCATGGACAAGGTTGAAAAGAATTAATTCTCTTCTGGGGAGTACAGAGTAACTTATGACTTATTTTTGAGATACATGTTGTTGTTTTTCTCCAGTTCCAAATACTTCCATTTTTACATGTTTGTGGACTTGAATGATGAGAGTGACATTATTGGACCGAAGTCATCTGATAAAAGCAGACCTTTCTTAACTGTACAAAAGCCGAGATATTACCTCTGATTCTTCAGTCCTGTTCCTCCTTATCTCCCCAGAACTTACATGCACTCTCCAAATAACTTTCCATAGCATGTGGCCAGTCCTTTGGGGACAGAAACATCAAATTTATTCCCTGTGTAGTTATACAGGATAGGGCCCAATCTAACCAAGGAAGGCATTTCGTAGGTGACCAAAGTCTTTATATAGTCTTCTGCTTGGAAAATACTGGAGGAAAAATCTTCCCGTTTTTTGTGTCAAATAAAACACATGAAGTAAATATGTAAAAAGAAAACAAACTAAGCTTCAAGAGTATCAATAAAAATCACAGAGGAAAGCAAGCAATAAATGTGTGTGTTCACCTTGGCAATAAACTGTGTATTGTC
This sequence comes from Aquila chrysaetos chrysaetos, assembly GCF_900496995.4. Classification (NCBI taxonomy): domain Eukaryota; kingdom Metazoa; phylum Chordata; class Aves; order Accipitriformes; family Accipitridae; genus Aquila; species Aquila chrysaetos. The sequence continues at coordinate 50,338,054 of NC_044009.1, read as the reverse complement.
CATCACTTCAGCCTCCTCCAAGGAAGCTGCATGCGGGACTGTCGGCTGAACACCGATACTTGGAAACAGAGTGAACCTTAGCACCAGACCTGTGTTTGTACATAACACTGAAACAGCTGGTTTGGATTTTAAAAATTCTATTTTTATTAGAACACTGACTCTTGTTTATCGTTATTGATTTTATTGGGTTATTATTGACTGACTGCACCCCATGGGCCTATTAGTGAAGTGCTAGTAAAGCATTAAAGGAGGACTTAGGCTTTTTTGTACTTTGTACTTACAACATTTGCTTTTATCGGTGATTTTTAGCCAGCTGCCTAACTACAAACCTGGGTAGTCTCACCCACCAAAGTTTGAAAGAGGGACAGGAAAGGAAAGAATTTCCTATTTTTTCAACCTATAGAAGAACAAAACAATGTTTTAAGGTTATTTACTGTTTTGTTGGACTAATTTTAATTCTCTGGGAGATGCCTCTTTCTCATCTCGCTAAGACTTCTGGCTAATACTAGAAATAGAGCAAACTCATCAGTCTTACTCACAAAATAATAATAAAAAGAATTTGCAATAACTTTTATATGCTATTTGATCTTTCCGGGTGGAAAGGAAAATTTATTTTCCTATTAATATGAATCAAATGATACATGATATTCAGTTAAAGCCAGATGAGAGTTGGGTGAACTCTTGACTGGTTGTACATTAAAGTCTAGAAGCCTTCTTAATGAAATTTTAGGTATCGTTGATTACTCTCTCCTAAGACAGTGTGTCTTCCCATAGCACTATAATCTCCTGATGGTCCTACTGATCCAAATAATCTTTCACCTTTCCCTTTGGTGTTTGATTTTTTTTTTTTTTTTTTCTCTTCCCTGCTCCATAGAAATGAAGTTGTCCTCTTTTTCCATATACCCCAGTTGAGGGTTATGGACTGGCCCTAATGAACTCTAGCAGCATCAGTGGAAGAGGCACTGAGCAAGCAGTCAAAACCATTGTCTCATTTGTGAAGATTTAGAAACCACTGGGAATGACCAACAAAGTTAGAGGAAACATGATGAAAGGGTGCAGGGGACAGCTGTTGCCAAAGCGTCAGCCCATGAAGTTGGAAGAATTTCAGGTACTTCTTCCTTTTGGGTGGGGAGTAAAGGAAGGGAGAGTTGAAGAGAAACACAGGGGTCCTGAAGAAATGAGGCAGTACAGAAGCTCTAGGGAAGCAGTAGAAGTGTCCTGGCATCAGGTTAAGATGAATGCCCGTACTCTGAATGGAAGCAAGAAGAATTAAAATGTCCCCAAAACTGCAAGCAGACAAACAGATGGGGATGGCAAAGAGGCCTCAAACAGGTCCCCTTTCCTATTAATGGTAGCCTGTTGCTGCTTCTGACTGCTAAGAATATCTGTTAATGGGATAATAACAATGGGATAAAAATAAGAGAGACTTCTGCTTCACTGTAAGAGCAAGACAGTCACCACACATTAATTATGAAAGTAGTATTTTTCTCTGTCAAACCTACTGCTGTGAGTAGTAATGGCTTCCTTGAAAGCTGTCATGGAGTAAAAACGGTGACAGAGATGGCTCTACAGTGTAACGTCAAGCTGAACTAACGGGCAAACTTTATTCTGTTTGTGAATGGTACATCTTTGAGGGAATGATAAGAAAATATTATCTAGCATTGAATATACCGACACCCAAGGGTGAGCCATAGCAATGGTCAGCTGTCCCCCGGTTTCAAAACTGCAAATTAAACAGATTTACTGCGTTGTCTCTCCCAGAAGGTAGGTAAATAACTCGCCAAAGACATTCTTCTATTTACTCACCTTTGATGTGAACCCTGAGGGTAGAAAGGACGGTGTGATCACAACAGAGAAGTGGTGCTGAAAATCATCTAGGGGTCTGAACTATATGCAGGAGAAAAACATGCATTATAACTGCAAATCAAAAGTAAGTTTGATTTTCAAAATTATCTTAGCGCAGGTTCAGTTCACAAAGGAGGCTGTTTTCCACTTTCAGCCAATCTAACGTGTGAATGTGTCATTAAATGCAGGAAGTATACTGGTAACTTTGTTCAGATATGAACACCATTTTATTTTAAAAGCAATCTAATTTTGTCTTTGAATTTCACGATGGGTGCAGCAGATAGCAGCCAGGCATCAACAGTTACTATTTAATTTGCTGGTACAATCAAACAGCTAGATGCTCTTACAATTGACTGTGCCCACAATTTTGTGCTTGACTGCAGGTGCAAAATCGCGGATGCAAAATCAGAGCACAACTTGATGATCGCTTAAAAATTTGGTCCATTACCGTTTGAAAGCCTTTAACTTCTGTCTGTCATGTAAAATACAATATTTTGAATTTTTTTCAGAATTGGAGCTGTTCACCAAAATTTACACTCAGGAGCAAATAATCCACCTGCAAGCAGATACGATGTTTATACTCTAAGACTGAATGCAAATAAAAAGTTATATTACTTCAAATAAACTATTTTTATAGCATCTAACCTCCCCAAAAACTAAGAAATTAACATATTGTTCACTTACCCCAGATAAACTGGTGTTCGTTTCTTATTTTTTTCTTTTAAAGCCTTTTTTAATACAGTATACAGATAGTATTAAAAAAAAAAAAAAAGATCCTGTCATGGAAATAAACATAAAAGTTTTTGTAATAATAGCCACCCTAGAAAGCTATGAATATTATGCAAATTGGATGTTAATTTTTTTAATCTGACAAAATATACATATTAACAAAAGTTTTGATGATGCTATTAGACACAGTGCATAAACCGATGTGTTGTTCAGTAGCAGCAATACTACAGAAAGGTCATTGACCTGTATGCAATACTAAACCCTTAGACTTCTGACAAAGTCAGTGACTTGTTTGTATTTGGCCAAATTCAGCAAAACCATACTCCTGTCCTAGCCAAGCAATACAGTTCAGTGACTGCTTCCTTAGAATAATAAAAATAAGCACTTCAATCAAATATTAGTGGAACGTCAAGTATTCTAACCACAGATCAAGCAGTCGGTATAATTTAGGTTTACAGCAGCTAATTAGTTATTTCTGGATAGTGGTAAGTAGGATTTCCCAACTAGTGTACTTCAGAAAACTAGTACTGGGAGGAATGCTTTTACTTTTATAATCTAAGATTCATATTGTATTTTTGATAACTATAAAAAAGCACAATACATTTTTCCAGCAATATTTTTCTTTCATTGCTGAAGCAGAGGACCAATTCGTTGATCTAGCTCTCTTCATTCGTATGCAATTCATAACCCCTTCTTTATGCTAAGGGACATTGTATGCTTGAACTAATGAAAGATAGACCAGAGATAGTTGGCATAGTTAATGCCGCCATGTTGTGCTAAGTATTACAATACACATGGGATGATGTCAGACAACATTTGATCTGAGTTAAAAAACAGAAAGCAAAGATGGAGTTTGTATGATTGTTTTGTGCCTTGTTTCTTTTTTGCATCATTATTCCCACAATACTGATTTTTATTTTTTTCCTAAATTTGAGATTTTTATTATTGTAAAAAGGGTGGGGACACTACAATAATGTCATCTTCTACTCTCCCCATCCCAGTATTCCTGGGGATGGGGAATGGACTTTTGAAAGCAAGTCTAGACCTGTTGCTGTAAGGGTTCACAGAAATGTGTTGGAGTGAAAATCAAATTTGTAGGCCATGGCCAGTGAAATGAAATATCTGCAAGAGTCCTTCAACCACTTCTCTGTTGTTTGTATATGCACACACGTGACCTTCCCAGGGTCCAGCATTACTCTTCTTAGTCCCTGCTCTTCTGCAGATTCCCTTCTGGAAGTGGCCAGTCCTGGAGTTTCCACTTCCCAAGTGTAGCTCTTGGGAGTCTTCTTACTCCTTTTATGTTGCTCATCATTTCTTCCTCTTGTCTTCCTGTTACCTCTGCCAGGACTGCTGAAATTTTTAGCGGGTGCTGCAAAACCTTTTTTTTTTTTTTTAATCACGGCTCTTCACTTAAAAGAACAAACAAAACCCCCACCCAACAGAAAAAGTGCAGGGGAATTTGGGGGGGGTGTCTACTTTCTTCTTTTTCTGAAATATCTTTTTTTTCTTCCTTCATAGAATCACTTTCCCTCTACTTCCCCCCTGCCATTTCCTTTTCCCAGTCCCTTGCACTCTTCTATTTTTTTTCTCCCTGTTCCTTTATTAATTCTTCTTCCTCGCATTATTTTTCTACTCACTCCTCTCTAGTCCTTGCCAGTTTTAACAGTCCATGATTTCAGATGGAAAATCTGTCGCCAGAGCCCCTCCTCCACTAACATTAATGGCCACTCTAGAAAGCCTGCCCTGCCCTCCGTCATCTAATTTCAGACACTGAGGGGGCAGACGAAACAGATGGTTGGCACAGGGAAGGATGATTCACTGCTTGAAATCATGGTGCAACATTTCTGAAATTGGTGAGGGAGAAGGAGGTCTGACATTTGACAGACCCGTGTAAAAATTGCCTGATCCAGACAAAGTTCAGACTAATCACTTGACTGTTATTTTCCAGATGTACTGATCATATGACTGTAATTGTAAAGATTATATTGACAATGCGCCGTTTCCCAAACATGTCATATTCTTTCTTAACAAAATGATTCTCCCTCAGGATGTTCAGGTCAGACTGATACGGTGAATTGCGAGTGCGTTGCCACTTATTCATCCTTCAGTTTTCCCTTTTTTTTTTTTTGAGTCTGTTCATTCATCTACTTTCCGGTTACTGAAGGTTGTAGGTCTTCAAGTACACAATCAATAAAGCTGAGCAATAAATTTGAGCACTTATTTTCAGGCAGATTTCTTCATAAATTGGACTGAAGCGGCAAGCTTTTAAACACAAAAATAAAGGAACAGAAATAAGCAAGGAAAATTGCAGGGAATCAGCTTTTCGGCATGTATCTGATGAAAGCTAAATGCTTTACTGTGTTCATGGAAATACATGTGTATGAAGATGGTAAGACCTCGGTATAATTGCGGCAAATATAAGGCCGTGCAGATTCTCCGGATAATGTTTACAGTTCTCAAAATTGTGCAAGTATCCACAGCATCAAAGTCTCGTTGATTCTTTATAAGTGCCTGCTCGCTGCTGTCCACAACTTCTTGCTTCTCTCCACTTTGGATGTCTCCTTCACAGCAGCCTTCAGTCACGCTTTGGACTGCGCCACGTTGAAGCAGAGCAGTAGCTTTCACATAAACCCTTTTAATCAATGAAGGGACAGTGATCTTGAGCACTGTTGTGGGAACATCTGTAACCACTATAAAAGCCAGACTCCTAAATGCATGAGTTGAGAAATGGCTTAGGAGCTAGAATAAGTGGATGAATTTTAGATAAGCAGTTAATCTTTTGGGTGCTCTTGAGAAATTCCAAATCCTTGCTCACCCCTGATGTCAATTGAAATGTTTAAGCTTAGTAAAGTAGCTTATAATTAGTCTTGCTAATTTTTATGAATTTCAGGGATAGCTTTCCAAATGTTCTCAGCCTTCTGCTGCTCCTATTGCTCTAAGAACGTCTGCAAATCTAGCTACTTATTTAGATGTCAAAGTGGTAACTGAAATATTCTTAAATGTCAATGCAGTTTCTGTTTAACACTCTTGAAAATTAGACCTTTGTTCACTTTATCGTACTAAAATTGATGCTGAAGAACTTGAGAGAAGAGGTGGAAGAACTTGATTTGCAGTTTTCAATTACTTGAGTTTAACTCCTTTGAATTCTATCTGTAAAAGTAATTCCTGGCTGATATGGCTAGGTATGTTAAAGAATGGACAAAAATCTAGATCATCTTCTATGTTTTCTCAGCAGAAAGCTTGTTTTTATTATCTCAGATAAAATTAACACCTAGAGAGCTTCAGATGTAAAGGATGTGTTTCCCAAGGGGTTCATATGTCTCAAATTCCTCAAGACAGAGAACAGGTCTGAAAACGTAATGAGCTGGAAAGTCTGGAGCTAGGTGAAAATACAACAACTTAAAGGAAGGCTTAGGAGCAGGGGATAGACTGTAAGCATCTCCAAACAGTGAAGAGCAGGAACATGGGGAAGACCTTAAATAAACCTTTGATAAACAACTATTAAACTTGTGGGCTGACATCTTCTATGAGATAGAGATGATGGAGCCTTCCCTTCTGCTCATGGACCTGAGGACCTTTTCCTCTGGAAGAGAGTGAGTGATATTAGTCAGGAGAAATCTGGAAGACCAGACAGGACCCACCTATGGAAAAACCCACACGTACCAGACTTCATCGCAGTTTGTGGCATGTGCCCAGTACATTTTAAAACTGTCTTACCTTTACTTTGGTGCTTACGTATGTAGTTAAGAGTCTGAGTCTGTGTTATCAGTTTAGAAAATGCCAGTCATAGGGTCTTATTGAAGAGTTATGGAAATTAATGCAAGCAGCTTTCAGTCAACAACGAGCTGTGGGAAAGAATTCAGTAACCTTCACATAGCCAGGAGTGTTGATTTAAGATAATACTGAAACAGTTTAAATGCAATATTTCTTGTACTTGTTTTCCAACTGAAAACCCGCATCCTCTAAATTTATAAAGCTTTGGTTTTGGTTTGGTGTTTTTTTTCTTTTTTTTCTTACATCTAAGTGTTGTAGTTGAGATTTTCTAGTAAACTAGTAGCTGGATCCTGCTCCAGACCAGGATACCTCATAAGACTTAGGTGGGAAAAATTCTTTTATGGCAGTACGATCTAGTCAGTATAATAAATGGTGCTGAGAAAGCATTTCAGACCAACCTAAGCCAGATACCTGCATTTGGCCTTCTGAATTGCTTCTTTGCGCAGTGTGAACTCCATTGATTCACTCTTCTTTGACCATGGTGGACATGTATGAACCCAGTGAACAGGCAAACATCAAAATACCAGTGCCTTCATCTGGAGCTGAATTTCCACTTGTGTGTCTCAATCCTGAGTATTTTTGGTTTTCACTGGATTTAAAAAAAACTGAACCCTTGGCAGCAGGAAGAATTAACTTCCATGGGGCCAGGACTATGAGGACCTGCTCCAGGACAGGGACCAACTTCAGCACCTTGTAAGAAATTTCTTCTTTTTATTTAATTCTTTTTGGCTTGAAAATGTCTTTGGAATGAAGGTAATTGAAGTTGTAGAGTTGTAATAACAAACCCCCAAATTCCTCATTATTATAGTGTAATTGACGGGAAAGGCTGAGAAGTAAAAAAGAAAAATATTGACTTTCATGCATTTAAATTTTATTTATGTGATGCTGGTCCAAAATCACCAAAGTAACTCATGATACTTTATATATACGTATGCATATATACATGTGTGTGTATATAACTTGGGTCACTTTTAAAAAATGTTTCTTAGTCTCCCAAAAATGAGCCGTCCGACAGATTATGGAGAAGCTGCAGACATGCTTGTGTCCTTTCCCACCAATCTGAAACTTCAAAGGCCAGATAGGACTTTACATGAAACATAACTTAATGATTTTTATCTCAGAGTGGATTCTGGGAACCTCTCCTATCTGATGCTACTGAATTTGATAAATAAAAGGAGTTTTTCTCTTTCTAGCCCTTGCAATTTTGCGTGTGATTCTGAATAAACACTCCTGATTTCATGGTCTCAGTAAAAAACAGAGGAAAGGAAGGCAAGTGACAAGTTTTTATGAGAGAAACTGGTACAATTTGGTTTCGCAACATTTAGTTGAGAATTTATGAAAGTCTGGTTTACTTTCTAGGAATAATCACAACTGCATATTTTTTTTTTTCCAAAGACTGTGTTCCAGGATATTGCTTGTGCTTTCACTTTTATGGCTTGAAGAATAGGTATGTTTATCACTACAGGCAAATGTTAATTAAAGTTCAGTTACATTCAAGCCTTTAAACTTAAAGGAACTGTCAAGAAATCATTCATTGCATTAAAAAAGGTTCCACTTTTTGCTGGGATTTTTGTTCATACACAGAATTTTACTCTATTCTGAGATATATCTATATATCTATATCTATCTATCTATATAGATATAAAACCCCAAATACAGGTAGCCTTTTAATAGCATTTTGTATAGCTTTTCCTGAAAGTGTATGTATTAGTGATAGATTATTGGAACATATAATTTACAGGAGTTGGCAGATATGACCATGCTGTTCTTGATCATCAGAAAACTATAGATAGATCTGAATTTCTGAATGATTCGTAAGCAAGAAATTTTGAAGAGAAGATGCAGAATTTGCAGAAAGTGTGCATTGCAAGTAATTTAAGCAGCTCAGATTAACCAAAATTGGGTTGAACACCTCTTTGTCAAGGAACAAAATAAATCCAATATGGTTTGAAGCATACTTGTATTTCAGCAGAAACTCTTCTTACCTCTAGAAATTATCTATATGGTGTTCTTTCTTCAAGAACTTATACAAAGCAATCATAACTAACTAGGAAAAAAAAGGCTTGATATTTCTCTCTTATGGCTGAATACATACAAGGCATTTCATTAAAAAAATAATAATCACGAAACTGCAGTAAAACTGAAGAAGAGAGAGAGGGGGGAGAAATTAGATCACATATTGATAGTAAAAGCAGTGAGTGTCCTGGGTGGACTCTTTATGGTAAGTAAGCAATGTTTTATATTTGATAGCTTTTTCCCAGTTAATTTTGGACAACTTCACAAACTGGATCATTTGTTACTGAACTTGTTCATTTGTTACCAAAATACCTACTTTTTTTGATATTTATTTAAAGATTAATATCAGCTTCAACACCCAGTAACAGTTTAACATAGGAAAGTTTATGAAGGGAGTTATAACTAGATCCTGGTTTTTCTGAAAGGAAATCCAGACCTATGTATAACTCGGAGACGAGAACTGGGGCTTTTACACAATTTTTTTTTTTTTTTTTTTGATTTAGCTGTGGTTCCCTCTCCACCTTAGCTTTGAAAAAAAAACAAATGCCAGGAAAAGGACGTGACCCTCCTGCGCTGACTCTGGGGAAAATCCGTGGCCCCGTGGGATCATGGAAAAATGCACCACGGGGGTTTTTTAAGCATCGCAACACCCAGTAGCAACTTCATTTTGCAGCTCTGCCAAAAGATGTCGCCGGACACCCAGCACCCTGCCAGGGTATCTGCTGGCCGGGCGTGGGGAGCCCTGCCAAACTGCAGGCACCCTACCCGGCCAAAAGGCTTTTCCTCAAAAGCCTATTGCTTGAGCACAGCACAGCTTGACCTTATTTAGCTTCTGAGATCAGGGTTGTACCATGGTATGGCTGAAGCTGTTTTCCCGTTTCGTGAGTTATTCCTCGATATCGTATAGGAGAACTTTGTCCAGGTTCAGGCTTTGGTGATTTTGCCGTGCAACGAGCCAAAATGTCCGCAGAAGCCTACCTGGAAAGTACAGCGAAGAAACAGCAATGCAGTAGGATGAGCTCACGCTATTTATCTTTGTATTTTAAGTATTTCTTCCTTTTTGAGTTAAATACCCTTTTGGATTTGCTTGTCCCATTCACCGCAGAAAAGCCAAGTTAATAATTGGACTGCAAATAAGCAAAAAATGCTGGGATTTCCACAACGAGCCCAGAAATCTGTTTTACATCACTCACCCAGGCAGGGTACTGTTGTTAGCTGTAAATGTGCTTTTTTTTTTGCTTTTTTTTTTTTCTTCCGTGTGGGCAATGAATCAGCAAATGCTACGGGAGTTCAGGGTGAAATGTCAGGTGCTATTTCAACAGTCGGTCTTTCACAAGCACTAGGGTGGATCCTCGCAGAGGGTGCCGACCCCTGAATTAGGGACCCGGTGGCGGTGGTAACGCCCTTATCTCTGCTCCGCTCTGAACGGGGAGAATAATGCCTCCCAAAGATGTGCTGCCTATTTTGGTTAATTGATGCCTGACCACTAACTGCTTAATAAATAAGTTCTGTCTGGAAAATATTATTCCCTGAAATCATGTCTGAATTACACAAAAGTCAAATTAAGTAATTGAGAAAGCATCTGCTGTGTGGAAGGATGTTTGTTTGTTTGTCCTGTGTCTTGTGTTTTTTGGTTTACCAGGACAATCACTATAGCATCTGTCTGGGAGGAGGTTTATTTGCAGAACCACAGTGCAAATCTTGAGATGAGGGAGTATTACAAAGAAATGGCATGTCTTTCAAATGAAGGCTACAAATAGGTTTGCAACTTTCTTCTGTCTTTGGTAAATTACCCAAGTGAGGCCAAATCACATTCCAAAAGACAGTCCCCTGGCATCCTTCAATAAACAGATTTTGCCCTGTGTATAAAATGTTTAGCTCAGTGCTTTATGAAGTAAAGGTCATCTGAACATAGATGTTGCAATAAAGGGCTGCCTGAAAGTGCTTCCACTGAGCGTGAATAGCAGCAATATTGCCTTGAAAACTCTGTGCTAATTGATTAAACTCCCAACAAACTAATTTTAATTAGCCATACTAGGTTAACTTTATTCTTCCTTTTTATGATTCCAAAGGTTTGTTAATGGTGCATGTACAGCCCCAGTTATTTATTACCGAAAAATATTAAGATATTAGAAATATGAATGCTATAGCAACTCTGACTTTTTTACATGCGAGTTTTCTGCTCAAATGCACCTGCTCTCAGCTCGTAAGTGAACAAAGTACCACTTTTTTCATTGCTCCTGTTCCTTAACATTCACGTATTTGCACCCTCAAATCACTCCTAAATCTGGTATCACTCTTAGAGCTCTTAGGAAACAGTCACTGCACAGGCTAAAGGCACATGCAGTCCTTCGGCACTTCTCATTGATGGCTGCTTGTAACAGTTCTTGAGGGGTATGAGCACCCTCAGGTATTTATGCAGCATTATACGTTTTAAGCAAGGCTAAGCTGCCTAGTAATTAATTATGCACCCCACTGCTGATTAGCCCCAAATACTTGATATCTGAAAAAAATCTTATTTTTTCAAATCTTGTTGCAGAGCAAAAAACTCTGGGTGCTTTGGATCTTTCTATAACAGCTCTTATTTCAATTCTTTAATGGTGAAACTAAGTAAAGACAGACTTTTTGCCTCAGTGCGTACATACTAGTGGATTTTAGCTATAAAATGCCCATGCAGTGGCTGGAAAGCTGGTATTTTCTCCCTCTTTAACACATCTTTTGATGGAGATATTCATGTTTGAGGCTCACATGGAAACGGGATCTAAGCTTAACGTAAGAGGTCTAGAGAAGGGAAGCGGTGTGAAGATACCACAACTGGTCCGCAATTTCGGTGTAAGCGCAGTGTGGTTTTCTTACGGTGCTTAAATTTCTACAGTCACAGATACGATATCTATGTCTGTAGGAAACCAAGCTCCTCTCCTGCAGCATTGTCTGCAAAACGGGCCCTGCCACTGACGCTGGAGGAAATGTACTATTTCTTTATCTTGGTTTTTGGAGGGTAGCAGAGAGAAGGGTACATGTTGTGTCTGGAACAATGTGTCTTGTGATCTAGGACGTGATGCTCCTACCTCTGATACTGCCCTTGTAGGTGATCATGAGCATATCGTCCTCCTCTGGGTATGTTTCTTCCCGTGCTGGATTGAAGAAGTTGTACTTCGTGTCTTCAATTCTAAAATGTTTTGGTCTACTGATAAAACATGCTACAGAAGCAGCACGTCGGTAGGTTTAAGGTGATAAGGGGTGTTTTTAAACACTGTATCACCAGGCAAATGGATATTTTTCAGAGGGTTGTAGGAACTTGGCAGGAGCCGTTGCTTTATGTAGAGGTCAGAGATGATAGATGTGCTGCTCCTCCAACGAGACAGCGGGTCTGGTGCTGGATGAAGCCCTGTAACGCCAGGCACCAGCCCTGAACTCCCTAGGAGCTGAGGCACCCACGCCTCATGGAGACAAGGTGCCTGTGACCAGCTGATTGCCCACATCTTCATTCTGTGTACAGTGGAAACTCCTTGCTCCCTCTGAGTTTTTTCAGGCCAAGAAACTGCTGCTCCACAAAAGCAAAAGAAAGGGACTCACCCCTGAGCAGAGCTGAACCCCCCATGCTCTACTGAAGCCTCATCCTGGGGCTACGGTGGTAATCAACTGCCCATCGCTTCTGCGTAAGGCAGGGGCTGAGGACAAAACCATCACCCCTTTGCTTTGGGCATGGTAGGCAAGGGGTAAGTAACGGGAGCGTCCCATCTCTTAAAGCGCTCCAGGTGCGTTGCGCAGAGTAAGGATAATAATGACGTCACGCACAAAACGGTGTCACGCCCCAAGCGCTGCCAAGTGCCCGCGTATGGCTCGTGTTTGTTTTGCAGAGCTCAAACCCATCTGGTTGGGAAGAAGACGTGTTAACAAACCGCTTCCCTTTCCTTGTAATAGGCGTTTGGCTACCTGGGCAGGATTTCCCAGCTCTGCTCGAGGGGGGGGTAGCTCACCGTTTCGCGCGCCCACCGGGGGCTCATCTGCCCCGTGCTCCAGATGGACCATCGGTCTGCACATCAGCGCGTCGGTGCCAGCGAGTTGTCACCAGGCTTCTGGCTCGGGTTACCCACAAGTACATGCTGTAGGCTGTCGAAACACTTTAGGGAATCTGTGTTACTAGCAGCAGGAAAAAAGAAGCCTATTCTGGGGACTGTCATTTAATCTGAATTTCAAGGTAGTTGAAAGAAAAAAGGGGGTTGAGGAGGGAGGGAAGCCTCCACCAGCACGTTAGCTCTGCTGCGGGCAGCGGGAATGCCGCTACCTGCTCCGAAGATGCTCAAAAGCGCTTTCGAAATGTGACACGTGGACGAAATAACTTCCATGCCTCTTCTCCCTGCTTTGATTTCAAACATGTTCCCTATTCCTGCAATAGGGTAACAGCCAATTCATTTCATGAGAGCTGGGCTGAGAAAATGTTTTGATTAACTAGAATAGCCCCGTTTATTTAGGTGTTGCAAATTTTGGGCAAAGGCCGCAACTATCTTTAAATTAGAGACTGTAATAGGTGATGATTGTGCAATATGGACTTGGAGCTTTAGTATGTGAACATTAAATTTATTACAGTATCCTCTGAGCTTGGGTCTCACTTGCCAAATAGGCTAATCTACTAATTCACTTTGCTTCTAGCTGCTCTCAGAACAAAACCAACTTTCAAACATTTTCCATTTGCAATTGTAATCAAAGGACAAGCAGTGATACAAGAAATGAAGCAATGTGGGTGAAGTAGAACAAAATCATTTAGTGGGCTACTGGAGGAACAATTTAAAATGTTTAAACATGCCAAAAGGAGGTGGGGGGGGGGGAAGACCAGAATTCCACTTTCATGAACAATGTATCAGAAAATGACTGAAAATATAAAGTGCTGGCTAGAAATCTAAGGTGAGGGTGTTTTGGGTTTGGGTGTTGTTTTTTGTTTTGATTTTTTTTTCTTCTTCCTTTTTTTATGTATTTAAGGATTTAATGCATTTGAAAACTTGGCAAGCAAGTTCTAGTACTGGAGGCATGAACTGATATCGTGCACGTGGTTAACATGCTTCCTCGGTCCAAGGGGATATCAAGTTTGGAAGGTACAGGGGATGAATGTGAACTAAAACGGTGTTAATGGGGTTAAAGGCGACCGATCTGAGATCAGTAAGTATTCTTGGATAGAAAAACTAAGGTGGTGAAGAGATTATATCACCTGATGGCTGGGTTAGAGAAAAGTATTACAGTAAGGACTGGGATTTTACAAGACTAGTGTATTTTGTGGGCTGTCTTCAACCACACATTTTTTTTTTTAATAAAGTCTACAAAATGTTCCAAAACTAGCTTCTTTTTCTGTCATCTTTTTAATTCTTTTATTCCCACACCCCCCTTTGCCCTCCCAAATGTCATACAAACCCCTCCAGCTTTCTTCTCCAGGCTCAATTAGTGCTTTCAGTTCGTATTAGGTTTCGGTATCCATCGGACCCTCCCCGCAGGGTTCCGAAGCCCTCTGCAGCCCTCCTGGCCACCGCCTTCCCACCAGCAGAACCCTGTTCCCTCCGGGTCTCTCCCAGGCACGCTGCCCGCAAGGCACGGCCGGAGTCTCCTCTTGCTCTTAATCATTGTTGATTAAAGTCAACTGCAAACTGCTTTTATATTTGGAGTAGAGATGTGTGACTGCTACCTTATATCCTCCAGCCCACAGATGCTGCAATTTGCTGTCCCAGCATACCTGCTTTGTGGTGAATGGGACGTGGAAAGGAGTAGAGAAATATTCATCAGATCTTTTCCTAGTGAACATTACTGCATTTTTTTTTTCCTTTTTTTTTTTTTTTTTAATCTCTTGCTAAATATTTTCTTCCAGTAGTGGGGGTTTCTTTTGTTGTTCATTTGGTTTTTTTTTAATTATTTTTTTCTCCTGGGTTTCTTTTACGTTGTAGAAGACCAACTTTCTGAACTGTATTGTGGTCTAGAAAACTGAATTCAGATGAGGACAGAAGTAGAGAAAGGGAACGAAGCAGATAGAAATTTTTTTTAGCTTCTGCAGCCTACCACAGTGAGGGCTAGGAAGTCACGCTGTGATTTTTATATAAACTTTGGGATATGGGCTTATCACCAGGGAAGGGAAAGACCTTTAAATGAGACAGTAGTGTTGGTGCACATTCACCCTGTTCCTTTTCAACTGCGGGAAGGCGTTACGTCTGTGTTTCACTAACACAGGTAGTAATACTTACCTGCATGGCTTTTGCAAGGGCAAGAAGGAGAGGAGGCCTTTCTGAGCACACTTTTGTCTTTTCTGGACTAATTAAAGGCTGCAGAAACCCATTAAAAAACTATGACTACTTGGGTTGCTCTCAAGATTACTATATGTTTGGTTGTTGATCTGAACTAGAAAATGCAAGGAGGGGGGAAGCATTGCCCAATTCTCTTTTTATCCTCCATGAACCTTTTCCCAGTCCCAGCCTAGGGATTCTAGTCCAAAATGTGGTAATAAGTATATATTGTTACTTGAAACAAGGAGATGAATGTTTAACTGCCCAGGAGCTTTTCTTATCTGCGTAGCGTTGCAAAGGTATAAAACCCCTTATAAGCACCCTTTAATGATGAGTTGGAGTTAATGGCCCTGAGCTATGCTTTGAGCCATCACCTCCTCCCAGATGGTCATTAATCCTCAGGAGATGCCCTGTACATTGCTCATTATTGCTTAAATAAGGATAATATTTTGTAGCTTTTAAAAAATGTTGTGGCACTCTTCCTTTAGCACACTTGTTATTCTGCTTCTAAGAAGGTGTACAGCATGGCAAAAATTGTGCTTTATTGCACCCTTGTAACCCCTCTGACTGTTGGCCTCGAGCAGAGGTTTACAAAGCTGGACAGTTTTTAAAAAAACATGTATACATAATATTGCATACATAATAGATGGGAATGGTTCCAAAACAATCTATTGCATAATTACCTAATTAATACAATCTGTAATAATTAAAAATCCTTTGGAGAATTTGTAAAAACATTTTACTATGCATGTGTCGTAGATAATTTTTAGACTCAGTGTCTCAGCTGTTTGCTTTTTTTTTGTTGTTTTTAATTTGGTCTTTCAAATTGCCAACAGTCTTATTGCTGCTTTGTGGCCCAGGCACTTAACAAATTTCATTTCTCAAATGGAAGGGACCGAATTTCCTCCCCAGAAGTGCAGTTCACAGGCAAGGGCAACGTTCAGTGCTAACTTTTCTTTTGCAGAGACAAACAAAAGACAGGTTTACATAAGTATATTTCAAGGGCTTTTTCAACTGTTGGAGAGACTTAATAAAGAAAAATAAAAATTTCGTAGTAACAAAAATTGCTTTGGGCTAGACTTTTAAATCAAGATGCATCTGCAAAATCAATTCTTATAATATAACCCCAGTCATCTCAAAATGGTCCTACAGTGCAATTGTATTAGCGGTACTTATTTACTCTAGCAGATATTCTGGAGCATTATATAAACCTCTACTTCTGTAAGTATCAGCTGCGAGGCTCGTGGTGACGCCTATTTGTATGTTTGAGATGTACAGGCAGGACATGAGGTGCTGCCCCAAAATTGCTTTTACTTGGTGATGAAGGTACGGTGTGCTCGTGCAGCTGGTGGCACTCGGTCTCCGGTCATACCGTACCTTTTTTAAGGAAAGGACAGGCCAGTTGATGGCAAACTGCTTGCCAAAGAGAAGCACATAACTTCAGCAAAAATAAGAGCATGCACTTATTTAACGGCCGGACAACTCCAGTCCTCTGCCCCTGTACCTGGAGCTCTTGCTGTTATTTTCAGCAGAGCAAGCCTGCAACTGTGCGCCGGAGCAACGTTAGCCCCAGAGATGCACCATTTCTGGTCAGTTCTCCTTTCTCTGCCTCTAAGATAGCATGGGAAAGCTTTTTATTTCCCTTTCCATTTCCGTTTTTTAAAAAACCCAAACAGGCATCACAAGCAAAGGGTGATGGTGAAATCTGCGCTGCCCTGGACAACCCCACTGACTGCAGCTGATGCCAGTGCTGCAAGCAGAAACTTTTTCCTCAGTTTTTCTCCCTCTGCGATACCTAAAATATAATGCTTTTGATTTGTTAAATGCGGTTGAAAAGACTCCATCTACTAACACCTTAACATCAAGTAATTAGTTAAAATTGGGGCATCCTGGGATCTGGAACCTTGACTTTGCTCTTACCAGATCATCAGCAGTTCAAAAGCCAGACAGCAAACTCTGCAGAAACAAGATTCCTGTCATTAAAACCAACACTGGCTCTTTGTCGGCAAGAGAAATTTTCTTTGAATAAATGATTAAACGTAGTGGACAGCATTAAGTGTGTGGTCAATGAAGGAGGTGCTCAATGAATAATTATTAGAAAATAAAGGATTTTTGCTTTATTGAAGTGTGGGATTGCATCAAATTGATTCTTAATTGTGAAATCCATTTTTCACCTCGAAAGAGCCACTTAGTTTTGTCAGCTTAGTTTGTTATTTAACTTTGCAGTAACTGGAGTTACTGGAAAGAGTCTATAGTACCTGAAATGAAAATGTTCATCTTCTTTATACTTCGTCTGGTTTTTATAAGGCTGACAGAACTAATTCGTTTGCCAGTGAAAGCAGACTGGACAATCTGGCCTTTTGGGCTTATTACTGATCATTGAACAGCAGCTGATGGGGGAAAAAAAAAAAATAAAAAATCCCAAAGTAGGAAAGCAGAGAGCGAGGGCCATGTCCGAAACCACCGTCTTTCCATCACAGCAGCAAGCAGACAGTGAATGATGCAGACTGAGCGTGGTGTTGGGAATGATGTTGTTGGTTTTATTTAGCCTCGGTAAAACTGTGGCGGAAAAATGCTAAGGGGAGATTTTGAAGTATGGGTTTCTGGAAAGGATTTGGGGTTTATTTTGGTTTCTGGAGGCTGCTTGAGGCATCGCCGGCAGCAAGGAGGCTTTGCCTAGGTGCTGGCTGGGATGAGTGCCCGGGGGGGCTGCCCTTGGCTTACTGACCAGTTTCCATGTTATTGCTCTTCCTCAGTGATGCCCAGCATGTTGAGCCAGAGCAAAAAGTCACTTTTCCCTTCCAGAGAGCACCTGTAGTTCAGAGGCATAACTTAATTTGTTTTTTTTCTGATGTAATTGTCTTTCCATAACAAAGCAGTATTTTCCAACCTCCCTGTTATAAAGAGCATAAACATCTGGTTTGTACTCGAAGTCAGCAAAGAAGGATGGAAGATCAGCCCAAACGCGTGCTGTTCAGTCCCCAAACCGTGGGACTGCGGGTCGCTGGCCACCTCTTCTCTGCACGAGTGCTGTGAGAAATTCCCCCTCGCTCAGCGCTACTGTGAATCTTCCAATGACAAACTCTGCTCAAACTTTTGGCAGCAGGGTTCAGGCAAGTTGAGGAGCTGTTGTGTTCTCCCCAGATACATCGTGTACCTAAGATTTTTAATTCTGGCTGCAGATGTTAAGTAACTTCTTGATTTTTTTCATAACCCAGGCGATGAAAATACTTCTTTTTTTAATCTCTATTTTGCAATCACTATGAATCATATGATCAGCCTAAGGATATACAGTTTGCAAATGAAACCAGATTATTATTAGTCTTAACTATTTCAGCATGAGGAAGAAAGAAGAAAAAAATATTCTATGTACATTTTGCAGACTAGTTGCAATTTGTTTTAACAACTTCTCAAGTACACACCAAGGAAGGCAATGACCACATGAAATAGTTTCACCTGCACAGGATGGTTTGTATAAGTGATAATTTTGAGCAAGCTGGAATGCCACTTTAGGTCCATGAAATAAAATTTAAAAAAAACAAAAAACAAATTATATTTGGGGTTTAAATGAAAAGGAGCATACACATGTCTATGGTTTTGGTTTGTTTGTTTCCCCCCCCACCACTGGCAGGAGATTTCTTGAGAGAAATTGTGCCAGCAGATTAGCATTTCCAGTCCTTTAATATACATTCCTGGAGGTATTCTCTTCCAAAGAGAGCACTTCTGGGAATGACAGCAACATGCTTGGTATTGCTCCAGCTGTCTGGCAGTGAGGTGTGCTCAGCATCACTTGCCTTTCGCTGGTTGTTGTAGGGCACCTGTGTTTTATTTGCTGTGTTATACCTTTGAAGTTTTACCTCTCTGACTCTTTAAAAAGATAACGTGCCTGCCAGGCGTTTCTTGGTAGCCTGCCACAACTCAAATGCTAACCTGTAACTTCTCCTGAAGTCGCTACTCAGGTGTCACGTATCACTTTCAGTAATTTTTTTTGATAGCCATAATATGGCCACGACTAATGTTATTCTTACTACACTCTTGTTTTTATTTTCATGTGTCTTTGCAAACAGTTACGTTAATTCAAAATGAACAGCAGTTGTTCAAATCATTTGTGACCTAGTGGTGTAAGAGGATGTAGCACATCATCTGAAAGGCTACAGTATGTTTTGTGACATCATCGTGACATGATGTAAAACATCATGTGACAGCTCTTATTGCACAGGTGTCATTACATTTTGCATCAAAATGCTGAAAATACCTTTTGTCAGTTTGCTAATTGCCTTCTATTCCTGTCTGGTAACCTCCAGCGCCTTCACCTTGGTGAAATGTAGAGGGATGAATGCAATGGTGGTTCTACCCTCATGCCCAACGCTACCCTGTCCTGTACCAGCTAAGACTGTGGCTCACAGCAGGTATGACTCCTGCTCTGGTTTGTGGCATTATTTTGGCTGCTTTTGACTCTGCAGTGATTTTTCGTAATGATTTACTTAAAGGCTTGAGGACTGGCTACTCTCGGGACTACAGTCTTCTACTGACCCCAGCTTCAGCCAGCATTAACTCCGACTTCAGGAAATAGAGTCAGATTCTGAAAATTGAACAAAAGTAACTAAAGTGAGAGTTTTTAAGGTCTTGGACCCAGTGATCAACGTATCCAGTGGGGAGAGCAATAACCTCCATCTAGACTGGAGGGGTGGCATGGCAGGGCCTCTTACGGCCCTTGCTCCGGGAAACTGCTGGTAAAGTTGCCACAGCTCTTTTGGCAAATCTGAGAAAATGAAACTGTGGATAATGACACCTTGGCATGCAAGTAAAGGGAAACACATGTTAATAGTAATGATTAAAAAAAAAAAAAGCGGGGGGGGGGGCCTCAAAGACATTGTGTTAAGGAAGCTGTAGATCTGATTATTTTTCCTAGTTGTTTTTTCCCATTACCTTCAACTGAACCAGGATTCAACTCCTTAAATTTTATAATTTATCTGAAAATTTAGATCATACTGATTGCTCGGGCTGTATCTTTTTTTTTTTTTTAATTTTTTTTTAAAGTCAATGTCTGCTGCTGCCTAGAAATGCAGTTTTACTTGTTGCACGGAGTTTACCCTACAAAATGCTTGGTAGCACAACACAGTTTTTTATTTATACTCAAGTCCTGTTGCATGCCTTGTAGTACTCAGTCGGATGGGTCTGCTAGCAGGAGCCCTGCTGCTTGCTCTGGGACAGCTAGGAGCTGTCTTCCACCTTCCTTAAGCAAAATAGACACACAAAAAGCTAGGAAAATACTTTTCTTTGAAGCAATCATTGCATCAACCAGGGGAAGTGCATCTATAGTATACAAAGCAACCCCCCCCCCTCGAAGATCTATCCCTGGATATCTAACTTTGTGTAAAGTTGAAATGCTTGGCCTGTCGTAACCTTTAAAAGAATAAATTCCAACTTCTCTCATTATGATTTATTGTTGCTGGAATAGAAATTATTCCCATCTAAAATCAGTCTGAGCTATTACTGACTCAAATTGAAGCAACTAGAGTGTTACATATGGATCAAATATAGCCCATAATTAACCAATGCCAGCATTGCGTTATTACCGACAATTTACAATTACAGTCCATTTACACAGTGCTTTATTCTGTGATTATCCCACGGAAATTTGTGATAACTATCAGTGCAATCAGTAAAGCTTACGTTTAAACTTTTCTAAACAACCAAGCATGAGAATAAGATAAGCTATTGGAGAATTTTACAGGTGTTAGAAAAATTGGTCAAGGAATTATCATCGGTATGCTTATGATTCATGTTGTTACCCCCTCTTTTGATTTGTGCTGGAGCACTTTGCTGATACCTTTTGATAAGAGTTTACAGGTAATTAGTAAGCTATGACCCCTTGCACTTTTTCCTTTAACTCTAAAAGCATTCACGTTTAGGACGGTTTGATTATTTGGATTTTTTTAAACGTGGAGCTTTATGGAAATCAATGTCTTGGGATTGAAACCTCTGATTTCAGTTTGAAGCAGAAGTTTCTTATGCTTCTGGATAAATCGTCTCTTGTGGCTTTGCTTAATTTTCTCCTCTCAATCCTCCCTGATTACCTAAAAATGCTTTAAGGAAAAACTTTGAGCTGGTGTTTTCCCTCTTCCATACATGGTGTGATGAAGCAGAAACTTAAGGAGAAAATGAAGTCATGAAACCTCAGTCAACTGCAAGTAAAAATAAATGACCAAAAAAGAAGTGAGGTGTGAAGTAGGTAAATTTTTAGTAGCTCTGGAATACAGATTCCCAGTAAATTTGTTGCAGATGACACGATTCATATAGTTTTATTGCATACAAAGTTTATTTTGCAAATTATGGATCCTTTGATGCCACTGTGATGGGTGCTTTAGGAATCCTTGAGATATTAGATAGATGTAAGTATGTAAACCAGGCAGTGAATACCAATGCCAGAGACGTACGCTGAGGGGTTTTATGTTGGTCAGGCACTAGATTTTATCCTCCGTTTCAGAAGGAGATATTTATTACAAGAAAGTTTTCCTGATAATTTTTTAATGGTGTGCAATGGAGCATTATTTAATTAAATGCCATATAAGCTGGACAAGGAAAAGTTCAGTAGGGCAACTGCACTTGGGAAGCTTTATAATTTGTTCTTTAACTATTAGTTAGGCAGCTGTACGCAGTACGTCAGGTTTCCTAAATGAAGAATCACTGCCCCTGAATACATGAGAAAATATGATTTCAGGCAACCCGTAGCTCCAAAGCAACTGGACACACGTCTTCAGCAAGGTGCCCCCTCCCTTAAATGTACACAAAGGCTGAGAGAAAGGTCTTCCTTAAGGAGAAATGAAATGAGCCTACAGTAAGGGACACAATGTTGAGTCTGGGGACATCAGGGGTGCTAGGGGAAGGGAGGGAGGTATGTGTGTGTGGGGGAAGCCAAAGTTCATTATAACAACAACAAAACAGGCTAAAAGGTAAGACAGAGATGGTAATTTATCCAAAGATTCCAATAAAATGTGTCCAGTTTTGTTCCCTTTAGGTCTGGCAGTATCAATCTGAATATTGCCATTTAACCTCCAATCTTTATGTTCAGTGAAGGATGCCTGCTATTGTTTTTATGGGAACCTCACTAAGAGGGAGAGTCACTGATGTTGCTTCTGGAAAAAAAAAAAAACAAAAACAAAAAAACACAAACAAACAAAAACCCCCAAACAAAACCGAAAAAACCCTGCCTGTTACAAAAAATGAAGGCCCATTGTGCTCAAAAACACTGAGTGGTTGGATGTTCATCTGAAAAAGTCAGTGAGAATTGTGGTAACCAAAATTTGTAGTGAAGCTCACAGACCAATTTGGACAAATGAACCGAACAAATATTTGCATTTAAACTGGGAGCTGAGCAAAGGCTTGTCACAGTTAAACAGGTCAGAGAGCCTCTGGCTTGGGCAGTTTGAGGTCCGGAACGCTACATCATAAACTTCCATAAGTTTAGTTTTGTTTAAGACATGGTTCCCTGTGAAAATGAAAGCTTTGCTTGGAACGCTTAGGGGAGGTATTTTTCATATATGTTCATTCATATGTGTTTAATTTCTTTCCACATAAATTTACTGTGAATTTAACCACAGCCATCAGTTGGAGTTGTGTTAGGCCAGCGCTGATCACTTCAATTGTCTGATCAAAATGCCTTTGATGCCTTTATTGGAAACATTAAGAGAATACCTTCCAGAATGAAAATGAGAGAGGAACTGATGGGAATAGAAATAGCAAGAAAATCAGCGATATGTCAGAACTCCAAGAGATCTTGAATTGAAAGCCAGAGACAGAAACCTTAGGGTAATTGCACACCTTAGGACTGCTTTCTTTAGGGAACTTTCATTAGGGAAAAGCAATTATCTAAGAAAAATGTTATTCTTAGGGAAATTATAACTTTTTTCACCTGATCAACATATTGAAGCTACATTTCCCTCCTTCCACACGTACAGAAAAACCTTGCACCCTCCCTCAAGGCTTGCTTTCCCACTGATGAAACACCCCTCCATCTCTTTCTCATGCCCTTCTCCCACCACCCTGAAGTTAGCCAGCATCTCTGGGACATTCTGACCCACATCCTGCCCGTGTACCCAGTAAAGAGTTTCATTCCTAAAAATCAAACCATTTAAGGGTTACATATCAACAAACAGGGAAGCAGCGCAAAGAATAATGCGTATAATAGAAAACATGGTTTTTATTGTCAGCAGTTTTAGGCAGTGGCAGAAGTTTTGCTGAACCACTGAAAGGAACTAACACTAACAAGAGGAAGATGAGCAGAAAAATGCGTTGCAGTAATCAAAACTGATTGTAATAAAAACATTAAAAAGAATCTCTGTGTCTGTTAAGCAAGAAAATGTCTTTTTCTGGAAATGCTGTTTAAATGAGGAAATACTGAAAGTGCTAGTAGTGTGCTCAGTTGTGGAAAGCCTAGTGTCAAAAATGATCCCAGATTTGCTAAAATATCCCAGTAGCAAGATACCTGTTGTTGCAACACAAATAAGGAGTATTGCCCCTTGTCACAACCATTATCTCTATGTTCTGCCAATCACTACTGATCCATTCTTTTTTTGATTTGGTCAAGCCCTAATAAAAGTTTTTTGAGCCTAAATTTCAAAACATTTGAAAACTAGAAGGTTTCCATACTAGAATTTGATAGAAAAATTATAAACAGATTATCTGTTTAGTAAAGAAAACACCCTCCCTAATGGTGCTGCAGTAGGAAATGCAGTATTTAATGAATACTGGTGGAACTGGAATAAAACAGCAGAATAATACACACAATTTCAGCGTGGCTGGAGGTACATTAAAGGAACAAATGAAATCCTGGCGCCAGATAGGACAGAAACCAAGCACTTAGATAGTCCAGCACAGGACATTAGACAGTCCAATAAAACTACATGGTTCACAGAACTGAAGGCAGCTGCAATCTCTAATAACATGAGTACAGTCAAGGACCCTGCAACAGAGTTAATAAGCAGATCATTACAGACTCTGACCAAGGCAGTCTCCATACTGACCTAATCGAAATCTAGAATGAAAATTATCGTAACGTGCATGATGAACCAATTAGCCTGGAGCTGGGTTGCTTCCACCTGCTCTAGTATCTCCATTTAGAATGGAAAATTAAAACCAAAAAGAGATGAGAGAACATGTCAGAAGAAGAAAATGTGGCTCTTTAACATGGGAAGATGGCACAGACTTTACGAAAACTGGGCTCCTCCGTCTGGCAGCAGCTCACTGCTGCCAAGCAGACCATTTTTTTTATGGATGTCAGTACTCCCATTGAGGTGGGATGGCCAGTCCCCCAAATAAAAAAAATGACTCGTCTGTCTTAGGGTTTAGGCTGGCTGCAGAGATGTAGATTAAAAAACTGTGATGCCTTAAGGCTCTGCTCTGTGGATCTCTAATTTTTCTATTCTTTCTCAGTGTCCCTGCCACTTTGCTGTGGGCTGGCCTGCCTTGCGTTGCCCAGGGCTTGGGTGTCAGCCCAGCTCCCGCACGTGCACCCATTGAGGACAGGTCCGCCTGAACAGGGCAGGAGGTGGCAGTTCTTGCGCAGGCAGCTGCGAGCTGGTGGCTCTGTTCCCCACCCTTGCATGAGAACATTGTGGCTGGAGCCCTCACCGAGCCTGTGGAGATGTGGGGAAAGCTTTTTTCCTCCTTTCCTGAGGATGTTTTCCATCTCCCTTTCCTTTCCCAAGGGCTGTTGTGACCATCCAGGTCTAGGAGAAAACTCACCAAGGGTTTGGTCGAGCTGGGTCACTGTGCATCAATGAGCAGAGGACTCATGGGAGAAGTGGGAGGTTGCCTGTGCCCTGCACCTCTGCGTACCCATCAGGTAGGGGCAGGATTTGAATCACCTGCTTTTTAAAAACCCATGCTTTTTGCACTGCACTGGAGTTCAATTAGAAAAGAGATTGTGAATAATCTGGAAAGCAAGGTTGCTGGCTTGCTCTCCTGACTTGTGTTCCTGGCTACACTGTGGTACGGTCTCGGTAAAAGGAGTGTGATTTACTCTTGCTAATTCTTTGCAAGCTATTAGCCAATGCATCGTATAAGGTAATGTGGGATGGAAAAGTGGAAGAACGTTGCCTGGGGATTTACCATGCAAAATAAGATAAGAGTTGGCCTTTGCTACTTGCAATAGCATTTGGGTCCTTCCATCTATTTGTGGACCTACCCACGAGTACCAGAGTTGTGTATAGCAGAGATTTGAAGAGTTCAGAGAAGGGTGATTAGCACAATTCCCATATGCAGATAGATTTATAAGGTCATGACAGCTTAGTGCAGAAAGTAAATACACAGGAATGTGGCAGAAATAGACCTAAGTGTAATATAGGTGATTCTTCTTCCTTTGTCTTAGAAAAATAGTGAGTCAGAAGGGAAAATAATCACACAGCCTAGAACTGGCCTGGGAAACTCAGCTGCTAGATAATCTACCTAAATTATCTACTAAGTGAGATATTTCTGGATGCATTCTTCTAATACCATCCAGCAAGTGGGAATTTCTTAGGAAACCTTTCTTAAAGGTTTTTGGTGTCTTTCACTATCAGAGTAACCAGACTGTTTTTATAATCTGGGTTGGCAGGTTTTGTTCCTAATATTTCATCTTTCTTTGGTTCTGGTTTAATATTCATTTGGTAAGCCTTTTACTCAAACACTAAAAAATTTGTGCCAATTCCATGAGTTCCCCTTGAACAGAATCCAGATTAACGGTGTCCCAGCTCACCTTGCAGGCACTGCGGCTGCAACCAACCAACGTTGTTGGCACTTGTGGGTGCATGTGCTTGATATTTGGTAACAATGAGTAACCTACTGGTAGATTTTGCAAAGCTCAAGTTTTCATTGTTTGTAGATTTTACTTGTGGCTGGGAAAAAGAAAGGTAGGAATGGCTGCAAACAAAAAAATCATTGCTCAAAATCTCATTCTTTGAATTTTGTTCTACACTTGAAGGGCAGACGTTCCCTGCTCTGCAAACTGCCCATGCCAATGGCCTCTTGCATCATGCAGGGCTGCTGATGCTGACTCTTGTGATTTACTGAGAGCCTCATGACTTTGCACGGTTTTTTCCCCTTGTGATTTTGGAGAATAAGATCTGTGAGATTAAACAACAACAACAAGAGGTAGGAAAATGAAAGTCCAGAAAGTATCACTCCAGAAGAAATCCTCGTACTCTGCAGTCTATGAGCACTCACAGCACTGAGCACCGCTTTGCACCGCTGTTACTGAAAGTGCGACGAAGGATGCAAGTACCAGGATGGCTGTAGAGGGCTGACGTGTGAAATAGGTGGTGAGGAACAGGGAGCACAAAGAAAGACTCCAGGCCCCCGAGTATGCATACATATCCTAGAGTCCTGGCTTTAGCTGGGAAATGGGAAAGGTTTTAATTTAAAATTTGATTTAAGGGAGAGAGACTTTTTCATTAGCGTAGCAGTTACTCACTCAGTTGGGAGCTATTGGAAGAAATTAAAGTACATTTGGCAATCTATATGATTCAAGCAGGAATGGGATCTATCTATCTATTCATCTACCTTTCTGCCTAATCACATAAATTCCATGATATCCAGTGTTATGTTTTCCCTTTCCTGAACTGCTGCAAAATGTGACTGCCTGAAACCCCACTGGAAGGAGAAACTTTTTTTTTTTTAATATAATCAGTGTCACCCAGTCTCTTTTAAGTTTTTGTATTACTGTTGTTTTCTGCCGTTAACATAGCATTGTTTTTCTTTCAATCAGCTGAAAAAACACACTGGAAAACATTTTCTTATTATCTTTTTTTTTTTCTTTCCAAAGATGTTTTTCAGGGGAAAAAAAGGGAAAGCAGGGAAAAAGAAATAAATTTAAGTCAAGCAAACCTTGACAAAAAAAGAGGGGAGTGTGGTTCGGGGAAGAGTGTGTTGTGTACATAGCCCTGTTTTGATATGCAGTTACCTTCTTTTTCACAGAGCTTAGCATAAAGTTTTGTAAGTTGTGGTGGGGTTTTTTTTTCCCTTTTGTCAAAAAAAATTATGAAAGTGTCACTTTTCCTTTGCAGTTAATTCAGGAGAGATCCTCAATTCGAGCAGGGCACATTTTCATGCAAATACAGCAGCACAGTTTCCAGCCCCCTAATAGCTTCTTACAAATGATGTGCCATTACAACGAGGTTTATTTAAACAAATTTAATACATCTTTAATCAAGCTGGAGAGCATTTTCAAAGGTCACGCTCCAAATCAGGATCACTGTTCAGAGCTTATCAAAGTATTAGCTTAAGGGGGAGGGAGAATTATTTCTTGGACAAGTAATTTTAGGCAAATCTTTATTTACATTTTTATTCAGTTATTAAATTTTATTCCTTTCCCTCCTCCTCCTAGTCTCCATTTATGAACCTATAAGAAAGTCTGTAAATGGAGCCATAAGCATATCACAGCAGTTACTATTTCCAGGGGCTATTCCTTTGAATCTAGTGGGCCTATAAAAGCAAGGATGAAGTCACATTTTTTTTTTTTTTTTTTTAAACACAAGCTATGTGTATCCATTTCATACAACAAGCTCTTGCCTGAGGATCTGATATTAGGATAAATATATGATTAGATGTATTTTAAATTAACAAAACAAGTTAAAAACAAATTTTGAGCATAATGGGTATTTAAAGGTGCTTGTGTGTTCCTGCTGCGAGAGGACAATCGTTAATGTTAAGTCCCATCAAAACTAATGGGAGCTGCACTAACGTACGGAGGGAATGCACCCCACTTCACACCTTCTCGTATCGTTCGTTAGGCATCTATCTTTAAATAGGTCCCAAATGTTTGAAATTGTACGTAACCAGTCTTTTGTGTGTAGGACTGTTGGTGTCTCTGGTGAGAGCACCTCACCCTCTCTTTTGCCACGTGCTCTGAAGTCTGTTCTCGGAGCTCACGCTTGTGTTCGTTCGTAAAACTCAATCCTTTGGCCTCTGCTTTACAGAAGTAACTAATGAGGCACCAGGATTAAAGGAGGAATGAACTCTATAAGCACACAGATGGAAATACTCCTGAGATTTTAATGCCCGTTAGACTGAGGAGCCTTCAAACTTTGCAATACGGGGAAGTAAAACCGGGCATCTGAGAAGATAATGAGAAGAGCTTGCACAGGCTCTGTTAATTCTCTTTTTAAGGCTCACCTTGCAGCAAGCGTTTGGTAATAGGATTAAAAAGGAACTATGCTGAAGTAATAAAAAGGCACTCCTAGAAAGCTGGTTTTGCAGGTCACTGACTTGGTTGTTGCTGCAAAGCATTGTTTTGTGCCCAAGCCTTCAATCCTTGCCAAGAAATCTTTGCATCTAGCACCTATGGCATCCACATGGCTTCCAGCTTGACAGGCAACAGAGTGTGCAAAATAAAGAAAGTGTACCCGTTTTTCACTGATTTATGAACCAGTGGATGTCTCTTGGCGCTTTTGGCAGAACAACGATGCAGATGTGGCATCCTAAGTGTCAGCCTGGGTGCATTTGCTCTTCCCTTCTTGACAACGACTTTTGGTAACTCACAGGAAAATGTTGGTTATCATTTGCCTTTATGAATTACACTGACTCAAAGGTCTTTATGAAAATGGGCAAAGAAATAACTGTCCAGATGTTCAGCTGCAACTAAGCATCACAAAACACAAGTGTTGGTTCAGTACTGGACACAGGTTTGTTGCTGAAAAATATAGGCATCTTCAGGCTTCCGCGATCAGAGAAAGGAAATGATGCTATGTGATATTTATGACAATAAAAATCCCACTGATTCAGAGTAAAAAGGAAGGCAGTTGACCTGGTGGGTGTCAATGGCCCAATTCCTGTATTGAACAGTAGGTTGTACACTCTACATAACAGTCCACTGAACAACAAAATCAAAACACAAGTTTGGTCAGCCTAGGGTGAGGAAATGTTAGTAGTATCCCAAAAATCTGTGAGAAATGTAGCAAGCTCATAACTATTATTTTTTTTTTTTTTTTTTTCCTTTCAGGTCTCCCATGTGATTATTTGCCCTTGTTTGCTTGGCTACACAAATTCTGTATTTATCTGCAGCTGTGTGGTGGGTTGACCCTGGCTGGATGCCAGGTACCCACCAAAGCTGCTCTATCACTCCCCTCCTCAGCTGGTCGTGGGAGAGAAAATATGTTGAGATAAGGACAGGGAGAGATCACTCACCAATTACAGTCATGGGCAAAACAGGCTTGACTTGGGGAAAAAAATAATTTAATTTATTACCAATCAAATCAGAGTAGGATAATGAGAAATAAAACCAAATGTTAAAAACCCACCTCCTGCCACCCCCTTCTTCCTGGGCTCAACTCCACTCCCAATTTTCTCCACCTTCTCCCCACCAGCGGTGCAGGGGGATGGGGAATGGGGGTTGGGGTCAGTTCATCACACCTTGTCTCTGCCGCTCCTTCCTCCTCAGGAGGAGGACTCCTCACTCTTCCCCTGCTCCAGCGTGGGGTCCCTCCCACGGGCAACAGTCCTCCACGATCTTCTCCAACATAAGCCCTTCCCATGGGCTGCAGTTCTTCACACCCAGTGTGGGTCCCTTCCCCGGGCTGCAGACCTTCAGGCACAGACTGCTCCAGCGTGGGTCCCCCGTGGGGTCACAAGTCCTGCCAGAAAACCTGCTCCAGCGTGGGCTCCTCTCTCCACAGATCCACAGGTCCTGTCGGGAGCCTGCTCCAGCACGGGCTTCCCGCAGGGTCCCAGCCTCCTTCGGGCACCCACCTGCTCTGGCGTGGGGTCCTCCCTGGGCTGCAGGTGGAGATCTGCTCCCCCGTGGACCTCCCTGGGCTGCAGGGGGACAGCCTGCCTCACCGTGGTCTTCACCACGGGCTGCAGGGGAATCTCTGCTCCCCCTCCTTCTGCACTGACCTGGGGGTCTGCAGTGTTGGTTCTCTCACATCTTTTCATTCCTCCCTCCGGCTGCAGTTCCTGTGTCCCAGCAACTTTTTTTCCTTCTTAAATATGTTATCACGGAGGCACTACCACCATTGCTGATGGGCTTGGCCTTGGCCAGCAGCAGGTCCGTCTTGGAGCCGGCTGGCGTTGGCTCTGTCGGATGTTGGGAAGCTTCTAGTAGCTTCTCACAGAAGCCCCCCTGTAGCCCCCCCGCTATCAAAACCTTGCCACACAAAGCCAATACAAGCTGGCAAGTAAGTGCTAAGCACGAGTGTGAGTCTGGGCTGGTTGGATCACATACGTTCCAACCAATAGATACCAATTCTGTGCTCTGCATTTGCAGGATAGCATGGCAGGTACCATATTAGCATATGCTCCTGTGAAGTAACACAAAAAAGTGCAACATCCCATTTCTAGACACCTGCCGTAATATGAAAAGAATGTGAATATTTTTACCTGAAGTAATTAATATTCACAGAATAATTTACCCAACAACTTACTGTATTTTTTTTTCAACTTCCAAAT